>NC_050187.1:4673238-4678238 GCF_008315115.2 Sander lucioperca
CCGTCGGCAGAAAAAGGTCGGACTGATCAGTCGGCTCCCCGAGGTCCCAAAAAAATGCCTCAAAACACACTGAGGCGACGCCGACTTGAGCGTACGCTCTGCACGTGCGCAAAACGTAATACGTCTCCATAGCAGCAGGCGGCGCTTCTCTGTATTGTTTCCCAAAAATGAAAACCGGCAGCTGATTGGACAAGCTCGTCACGTGGTTCTTTTTTCTCCGGAAATTCACAGCCAGACTGTCATGGCGGCTCGTTCAGAATACGATCTCATATTGGACTAAAATAGTTCACCGAAACGTGTTTCTGGAAACATTTTAAGAGAGAAATAGGCCGTGCAGCTGCTGAATCTGTCTTCATTTCAGATCAACAAAGGTCAGTTTAAAAGATTTTCGTCAGATTTTGAGAGACTCATCTGCTCCCCATTTCCAGGTGAGTCCCGACTGTCCTGTCTCTGACTGAACATGTCAGGTCAGCCAAAATGAAGGCCGACGGCTCCTCCCAAATGAAGGCCGACTGCTCCTCCAACGGACGACGGCACGGAACACACCAAACAGACTCGAGTCACCGTCCTCGCCAGACTGTCCGACGGCCAATAATCGGGTTGGTGTATCAGCGCCTTAACTAACTAACTGTCGACGCTCATCTTTTTGTCGACTAAACTCAACTGAAATGCTCTGGACCCGGCTCCCAGTCACCTTTTCTTCTCGAAATGTAACTCTAAGGACCACCAACCTTAACTGTTGTGTGACCGGCTGGCGGTGGCCATAATTTATTAGGATATCATACGTAATGTTGTGAATGCGTTGGGTTTTTTGTGTGTGGCATTTTTCAGCCTTTATTTCTGATGGGACAGCTTTAGACATGAAAGGTTGAGAGGGGGGAACGACATGCAGCAAAGGGCCTCAGGTCGGAACCGAACCTGCGGCCTTTGCATCGAGGACTGAGCCTCTGAATATGGACGCGCGCTTTCACAGGTGAGCGTAGTTTTATTTTTTTTTTAATTATTTTTGGGGCATTTTTAGGCCTTTATTGACAGGACAGATGAAAACATGAAAGGGGAGAGGGGGGAGAATGACATGCAGCAAAGGGCTGCAGGGCGGAGTCGAACCCCGGGCCCGCCGCGTCGAGGAGTAAACCATATATGGGCGTCCGTTCCACCAACTGAGCTATCCGGGCGCCCTCAACGCGTTGGTTTTTTTCAACAGCCTGCACAAAATAAGAGATCGTGACTGATGCGTTCTGCTCAGAGGACGGACCTTTTAGGTTTTTGAAAACGTCAGTGAATCAGGATTGGAAAATAATTAATACCTTTGAGATGTTTGTAGTGTAAACAACCGAACACATTTAAATCTGTTTGGTTTGTTGATGAGCTGATTAGAGAGCGAGGGAAGCTGAAGCCTTCTGCTGCATCACATGAACGCACAGCGAGCAGCAGCGCTGCTCTCCTCCAGCCTTTTGAACGCCCACAGTTACAAAAATGTTGGTGTGTATTGTCGTTGTGTGGCGAGCCGCCCACCCTGTGGCAGATGGGGGTTTGGCCGGTCCGCGTGCACATGCACACACGCACGCGCTCACACACACACAAACACACACACACACACACACACACACACACACACACACACAAACACACACACGCTGCGATGAAGAGGCTAAGAAATCAAATGCACACACGTAGGAAACACACACACATACACTTTCTTTACAAACACAAACACTCCCACACACAGATACACACTTTCACTTACTCTCAAATGTATCTCACACACAAACACACAGACACACACACACACACACAGACACACACGCTGCGATGAACAGGCTAAGAAATCAAATGCACACACGCAGGAAACACACACACACACACACACACACACATACACTTTCTTTACAAACACAAACACTCCCACACACAGATACACACTTTCACTTACTCTCAAATGTAACTCGCACACAAACACACACACACACACACACAGACACACACACAGACACACATATGCAAATACACACTTTCACTTGGTTTTTCCTCTGTAAAAAATATATATACACACACACACACACACACACACACACACACACACACTTTCTCTGTCAAAATCTGTCGGACAAACACACAAAAACGCACCCACACACACTGTCTTTTACCTCTTTCCACACGCACGGCACACACACACACACACACACACACACATACACACACACACACACACACACACAATCTCTTTTACCTCTTTCCACATGCACGCACAGCGCACACACACACACACACACACACACACACACACACACACTGCTCCGTGGGGACGGTGCCCTGCTTCCACCCTTCGCCCACGCTCCTCAGGGCTGCCGAGGCTCTGGGGGGTTTCTGGTTTTGTGTTTGGTGGCTCGGGGTGTCAGCCGGGGGTCCAGGCGGCTCGGCAGACCCCACCACGCCGATTAATCATCTGTCATCTGCAGTTTTTGTTAATATGGATCTTTGTCTTCGTCCTCAAACCGGCTGCCCTCTTTTTTTACATCTCAGCAATCGAACAAACAACAAAACCAGCCAAACGGACTCTTTTCTGCGGCTCTCTTTCTCCAAGTCGAAAGGCTCGATGCGGTCATCTGCTGCCCGAGTGAAATGTGTGACCTTCCAGACCTCATGTTGACAACTCACATGTGTAGCATCAAAAATACCGGAGCAGTAACAAAACAATAGGTTGCTTTTTTTCTTCCTTCCGAATGAAGAACTGTAAAGACTTGTACCTCAAACTCTGAGCGCCGTTCGCACAATCCTACACGTTTGTCTAATGCTAACGGCTGCTAGCTGCCTCGCAGTAATCCACGTTTTTTTCATGCACTCCTTGAGACTTTATAAAAGCATTTTTGTAACAGCAAGTCCGCACAGACGTCTGAGAGGGTTACGGATCCTTTTTCTTCAGGCCTCAACAAGCATTTTATTTTAAAGGGCCAAAAATGTGAGTTCTCAATGTTTCCAACCTGATTTTTGTCCATATATCCATTTAATCACTCAGTATACACTTTCTTGTACAACAAGGTGATCTGTAAGTTTGAAAGAAAACACATCAAGTCCATTTCTGAAAAAAAGAAATCCCTGATCGCGTCACGTTGAATCTTTTTTGCCCAACAAAAAATGCTCAGACTTCATATCAACACCACAATCATTTGGATTTTTTTTTAGCTTGCCGTTTGTGGAACATTGCACGTTAACAGATGCTTTGTTGGAAGACAACTCTACGAGGCAGTTTCAAAAGAGATCACCGATGATTTAGCACCGCGCACCTTTTACGTTGCTCCCATGATGGACAAATAAAAAGAAAGAATCCAAATCGACGCAGCAGAAAATTTAAAAATATCGTCTACTTTGCATGCATTCTTCCTTGCTGAAAAAAGAAATCCCCGACCCCTTCACGCTGAATCTTTTTGTCAAAGAAAAGATGCCCAGACTTTAAATACACACCATAAATCATCTGGGGTTTTCTGCTGCCGTTGGTGTCCGGATGGTAGGCGTTTCTTTTCTTCTTTTTTTTTTTTTTTCTCAAACGGTGGATGACTCATTTAGGAAGGAAACGCTTCCCGTGGTTCAACCTGCAGCACGAGTTTGAGTTCAAACCAAAGGCCTGAAAGTCCCTGCTCATCCTTTTCTAGAAGTAGGTCGTGTTAAAGCCGTCGGTGTTTTTGACGAAGGGGAACTCTCGGCCTGGTTTAGCCAAACAGACGACGAGGCGTTTTTTTTTTTTTTTTGAATAACAAATAGAACCCCATAAATCATTCGGATACGCTCCTGTGCTTCATAATACATGTGTTGGTGTCTCTCACATTTCTCATTCTGAGGGGGAAATTCTTCATCAGAGTTTGGGAGGTTTGGGAGGTTTTTGGTATTTGATATTGCGATAACGATATAGAGTTGATATATCGTTATCGCAATATCACGTTGCGCAATATTATGTCAAAAGGGGTTGAAATATTTGCAATATTTAGTTTATTTTGTGGAGCGCTGCGTCCCGTCTGTTGGCTGTGTGGCTTAGTTGTGTTTGATCTAGAGCTTGAAACGCTGTAATGATCATGTTTCATTGGCCAGTTACCGTGGTTACCGTGCCACGTGCACATGTTAGTGCACGTCAGCGCACGGGTCCACTACGTGACAAACCCTATGGAGCGTACCACGTGTGTGTATATTTCGACAGAGTGACAGTGTGAGTGAAGAAATAGATAGAGATAACTAAACGGAACGAATCAGAGAAGAGAAAGAAAAGTTGTGTCCTGTTCTCTTTATTTATATATTTATACTGTCCAACCAGTAGAACATGTCCTGTTCTGTAGACATGGTCCTTATTTATATATTTCATACTGTCCAACCAGTAGAATATGTCCTGTTCTGTAGACATGGTCCTTATATATTTATTCATGTTGGACCAGTCCAATATGACAGTCAGTTGAAATAACGTGTTGTAAGAAAACTTGTTTAATTTGTTAAGAATCTACAGTATTTTGATGCATTTTCCCATAACTTTTTGTAATTTTACATATGTTTACAAATAGCGAAATTAATATCTATATCACAATATTCATAATCGATATCACAATATCACATTTTGTCAGTATCGTGCAACCCTAGTTTTTGGCAAAGGGCTGGGCGATATGGCCAAAATCTTCTACCCTGATATAGATAATTTCATATCTTGATACCGATATATATATATATATATATATATATATATATATATATATATATATATATATCACGATCAGGGCTTTAAGTTGACTTAAACATGCCAAATGCGGGTCAAAATGAACTTTGGGGGCTACCTGGGTAGCTCACCGTGGTAGAGTGTGCGCCCCATATACAGAGGCTCAGTCCTCGCCGTTGCAGGTTCAATTCCGACCTGCGGCCCTTTGCTGCATGTCATTCCCCCTCTCTCTCCCCTTTCATATCTACGCTGTCTTATCAAATAAAGGCCTAAAATGCCAAAACATAATCTTACATTTATTTTTTTT
>NC_050187.1:4683238-4685738 GCF_008315115.2 Sander lucioperca
GTGAATCCTTGAGCTTAACTCTATCTGTGGATGGCTCCCTTACCTACAGGCCAGTACGCCTATCATGAATGTTGTGTAAACTAAAAAAAAAGATTTAGCTTTACAAATATGTTGGATTCATGTTAATGTATATATTTTCAAACAATGATTTGGTGGAACCCCCCCTGCAGCAACTCTGAGGACCCCCCTAGGGGTCCCGGACCCCCTGTTGAAGATCTCTGGTCTAGAATTTGCAATAAAACGTGACCCCTTATACTCTTACAAAACAATGACAGATACCCTCCTAAAAACTAACGTCAGGCCTTCTGCTGACTCCTGGCTTCTTCATACTCTGAGAACAGAGGGACGTGTGCAAAAAATACAAACTCAGTATATACTAACTTCGATATTTCACCCAGAAAACACACTCTTATAATACCATTCATTAGCACTAAACGTTGGCACTATCTCCTTTTCAAAATACTCATTAAATGTTAATCTTACAGAAAACTTACGGCCGCAAATTGTGAACGTTGTTCATATTTGTCTAACCTCTGTTTCCCAGATATTTCAGCTGTTATTTGGACGTATATAGATCTTTTTTTTTTATCTTTTATTACACACAAACACATAAATCCTCTCACACTAATTGATTTCAACAGAAAGCACATTGAGGATCAGGAGACACACTTAAAACAGCTATTTTGCATATATTTGTTTCTGTTTCTGTATTTATTTATTCTTGTTAATGTTTAATGTTTGTTTGTGTGAGGCAAATCCCACGTATGGGGAACTTACTGTGGCGATAAACTCCCTTCTGATTCACAGAACAACCGATATGAACAGATAATCAAACTCTAGAAGGAAGTTTTTGCACTCGTGTGTCTCTATTTTCCTTCTTTTTTGATGCCGCATCGATATAAATTGTACTAGAAATCCATTTCATAAAGCTGTGTATCAGCAAAGTCCAACTAACTGTGGAGTAACTCCAGGCGTCCCTGACATTATCTCCCTGCTTCTACGCCCGCATATGACAAAGGAACAAACTCACTTTAAAGGTGCCGCGAGGGAGTAAATCCTCTGTCAGGGTCCTGGCGAGACGGCGTCCAGCGGGCGTCCTCCTCGCTCTCCAGAGAGACGGACGGATGGGTGGAGAGAGAAAGAGAAAGAGAGAGAGAGAGAGGAATACGGCGGAGAGGGATCGGCTTCTTGGGAGTGAATGAAGCCCAAATGTTTGTCGTTTCTCGCTCCGACAAAGTTACCCGCTCTGGATTTCTGGCTCGCCCCTGCCAGAAAGGGTCATCATCACCCAGGGTGTGAGTGGGCTGCCAATGACAAAAAGACAGAGAGAGAGAGAAAGAAATAGAGAGAGAGAGAGAGAGAGAGAGAGAGTGTGTGTAGGGGGGGAGAAACAATGCGATTGTTCCCACCTCACTTTGCTTCCACCCTCGCAGTTAAAATTGTTATGCTAATGAAGTGGATTTTTTTTTGCCAGACAGCCGAATGTAACAGAGAGAAGTTTTCTTTGACTGGATGTGGAGGCCGGAGGAGTTTGGGGAGCGAAGCTGCTGCTCCTAACACTACGAGGATGAGGATGATGATGATGATGATGATTTTTTTCTCTGCCGTTATAAGGTGATAAGTAGGGTTGGGTTGGATTTTTACGATTCCGATGCCGAACCGGTACTTTTAAAACGATACTGATTCTTAAAGCAGCCATATTATGCTCATTTTCAGGTTCATAATTGTATTTTAAGGTTGTACCAGAATAGGTTTACATGGTTTAATTTTCTAAAAACACCATATTTTTGTTGTACTGCACCGCTCTCTCTCACTGCTGCAGATCCTCTTTCCAGCTGGTCTCTGTTTTAGCTACAGAGTGAGACCTCTTTTCTTCTTCTTCTGTACTATCTTTGATTGCACTCGCACATGCCCAGTAGCTCAGATGTAGATCATGTCAGCTAGCTAGCTCCATAGACAGTAAAAGAAAGGCTGTTTCTACAACTTTGGTCAGTTACAAGGCAGGATTAGCTGGGAGACTTCTAAATGAGGGCGCACATGTAAGTAGTTCTTTTGTAGATTATGGTGAACTTGTGTGGTGTTGTAGCAGTGCTTTGCTATTGAGAACGAGGTAGCATGCTAACGTTAGCATGCTAGCGTTAGCGTTAGCATGCTAACGCTACGAGCTAATGGTTGCGGTTAGCCTGCTCGTTTCGGCTTGTGATGTCACAAGCCGTGCAGATTTTGACCAGCTCACCCAGAGACTGAAGGCAGGACACATTCAGAAACCGTACCATGGATGGTTTTTAAAGTTTGTATGTGTGTGGAAACATCAGAGACACAAAATAACTCCCCAAATCCCAGAAAAAGTGATTTTTTTCATAATATGGGCACTTTAAACTGATTCTTGAAAAACTGAAAAACGACATCAAAGAAATGCTCTTTTACAGATGTGGTAGCAGTAATATGCTTTTACGTCCGTTTCAGTGAGCCCAGAGGATAAATATGACATTTTAAAAGT
>NC_050187.1:4993238-5173238 GCF_008315115.2 Sander lucioperca
GAGCACTTTAAAACTTGCCCAGTTTAGCCAAATACATTTAACCAACTTCTGACCGAACTACACTGTAGTTGAGTTTATTCGTTCCAAAGTAGTTGATGGAAATGCACCTTATTCACATTTACAAAGTTAGCTTAAAATTCACCTGACAAATAAATGGAAATACGTCTATCGTCTTTATGGTTTACAAGATGACCATCAAGAGAAATGAACCTTTCCAAATCCCCTGAAAGCTAAAAATATCCTGACGGTGAAGTGGTTTTAAAACTCAGAGCCAATATGGCCGATAAAAGCTATTAACTGTAAAACACATGAACCCTGAAAACTATACGATAAGATCTAAAACAAGCACGGCCGCCGCGATAACATGTTCAACACTCTCTCTCACACACACACACACACACACACACACACACACACACACACACACACACACACACACTTGTCCTCCAGGGTCATTATTCCTCCAAGGTTCAGCAGTGGGTCAGCATCCACTTTCCTTTTTCTGGCTTTATCTGCCCCCCTTGCCCTTCTCTTTTCTTCTCTTCTCTTCTCTTCTCTTCTCTTCTCTTCTCTTCTCTCTCTCCTTTAACCCCACTTCAGTTTTTTTCTTTTGTTTGAATGTATTTTTTTTTTTATGGTGCCCAGTCGTCTTTGAATGTGTTGAAAAATGTGACGGAAAAATGTAAACAGCGTGCAGAGATGAGCTGTGATGGTGTAGCTTCACAATGCACTCTCATGAACAGGTTTGTATGATATCGTACGAAAATGTATGCACAACAAAACGTAAGATATTGTACGAAACCAGGAAACCGCTGGCTGGTCACGTGACGCCGGCTACAGTGACCGGCTACCAGCTCCATGATGCTGAGCGCCAGTTGCTAATTGTTTAAGCCGCTACAGAGCATGCTGGCTACAGACCTCGGAAGCATATGTTCCCACAGCCCTATGTTCCCACATTTCTAAGATTTTTTTCAAAATTAGGCCCTAGTTTCCACATTTCCCACATTTCTAAGATTTTTTTTCTAAATTTAGGCCTAATGTTCCCACATTACCTTTTTCATAAATTTGTATCTGATTTTATCCCCTTAACCCTATCCCTAACCTCTAAGCCTAACCCTAAAAAATGTTGTGGGATGATATGGCTTAAATTGAAGGGAAATGTAGGAACACAAGACTCATTTTGAAAATGTCCTAAAAATCGGGCTGTGGGAACATAGGGCTGTGGGAACATAGGGCTGACCCCCAGACCTCCGTCACAGCTCGGTCAGATCAGCTCACTGTTACTGTGTAAATGTTTACCACACCTGCGAACGGCTAAAGTGAGCCGCTACAACTGAAGTCTATGATAGTTTCTGTACGCAGTCTTGTACCTTACGCCTTTTTTGCTGTTTTCAAAATCATTTTTTCTTTGTGCTGAATCAAATGTTGTATGGTTACAATTCATCACATTGCTGGTTGGATTCCTTCCAGGCTTAAAACTTTTTATATAAGCATTTAATGAAACGTCAATGGAGATATTGAACGGGGAAAAGTCACTTCCGGAATCGGAGCCGTTCAAAGAGTGGGCTGTCACTGTTCAGCTCGGGGTCAGCCCTATGTTCCCACAGCCCTATGTTCCCACAGTCCTATGTTCCCGCAGCCCAATGGTCTCACAGCCCTATGTTCCCAAAGCCCTATGTTCCCACAGCCCAATGTTTCAACATTTCTAAGAATGTTTTTAACTGAAAATTAGGCCCTATGTTCCCACAGCCCTATGTTCCCACAGCCCAATGGTCCCACAGCCCTATGGTCCCACAGCCCAATAGTCCCACAGCCCAATCATCCCACAGCCCTATGTTCCCACAGCCCTATGTTTCAACATTTCTAAGAATGTTTTAACTGAAAAGTAGGCCCTATGTTCCCACAGCCCTATGTTCCCAAATATTTAAGATTTTTCTTCAAATTAGGCCCTATGTTCCCACACCCCTATGTTCCCACATTTCTAGGACATTTTCAAAATTAGGTCTTGTGTTCCTACATTTCCCTTCAATTTAAGCCCTATCCTCCAACAACATGTTTTAGGGTTAGGGTTAGGGGGATAAAATCTGATACAAATTTATGAAAAAGGAAATGTGGGAACATAGGGCTCTGGGAACATAGGCACGCTCCCGTTCAGCTCATTATCAAAAACATGTCAAGTCTCTACAAGTGTACTGAAAGGAACTAAAACCTGGAACAAAACCATCTAAAAGAAAAGTCAGCAGTGATTTGAAGTGTTGCCGTAGCCAATGTGCTAAACTAGTGTTCTTGTGAATTAAACCAACTATGGGTCTATTTTGTCATCAGATTCTTGTTCAAAGTGGATTCAATGTAGATTCAATGCTTGTGTAAACTATACAGAGCCTTGTAAGAGATAGATTCAAGTTTTTCTTTTGCTTCTTTTTAATTATGCAGACTAGCTTGCAGGTGAGCCGCGCCCTGTTGGCCGCAACACTGTTTATGTTAGCGAGATGCAAGGGCGTAACTTTGGGTTCAACATACGGGGGGGTTGAGATCTCCACTTTTGAGCAAAAATTATGAGCATATCAAACACTTCATCTCCTGCGTTCTGATGAATTTTTTTTGCAATAATTTGTGCCTTTTCTGCATCAATTAATGGTGCAAATGTCTTTGTTTATGTAAAGGAAATTATAATAAGTTTGGGGGGGGGGGGGTTAGCCTGGTCCTACCAGACTCTCATACATTTCATTGGTCCAGAGAGTCTGGCCACTCTCCATTGACAAGTGTTAACTTCCTTGAAGGCGGGTACTATGTTGAAGTTTAAAACTATTGGTTCTTCCCAGAGCCACTCTGGATCTGCCATAACCAATCGCTAACATTTGATTCTGACGTATGTCATGCGCATGTGCAACAAGAGGGGAGACCGACAACTTTTGGCTTATATTTAGCATTAGCATCGCTAGCGTTAGTCTTAGCCAACTCCTTCACCACTAACGAAGCGAGCTGGAAAATCTAACTTTCACGAACCCCGTGGGGAGGAGGGCCACAACATCATGGCCACCAGCACAACTCAGCAAATATTGTTCTTGCTTGGGCTTTAACGTCTGGATATTCGGCAGCGTTGCCACAACAGACCAAATGGCTTCACATCTAGCGCACAACCTCAACGTCATCGTTCTCAGTCACTCCCTCTGTTCGCTGATTGGACCGCCAAATATTTGGCTGGAGAAAACCCAAGAATATACCGTGAACCCAGAAGGAGTACTGAATGCAAATGTAAATTAAGCAGAAGTACATAGGAGGGCGGAGCCAGGCTAGGGGGGTTGCAGTGACAAGTTTGAATTACTGGAGGGGGTTGTAACCCCTGCCCCTCCTGTAAATTATGCCTATAGAGACACTCTTTAGATGCAGCCACACCATCAGGTTTACGCAAGTTCAACTTCACCGTTTATAGACTGCACTCGTACACACACTACGCTGACATGCACACACTTCAACAGCAGGTAGGAGTTGGTTTGTGGAGGGGACTAGAAACATTTCTTCAGAGTTGATTGAGTCACATTAGAAACAGTAAAAAACTGTTCTTTAATATCACGCATAGTTTCTATGTACATTCATGCATACACACAGTCAAAAACTAACAAAACCGATGCTTGGTCAAGTGCCTTTTGGCATTAGTTTTGACGCTCTGGGTCGGGACGTACGTTTAACGGAAATGCGGGACAAGAACGGGACGGGGTCAGCCCTATGTTCCCACATCCCAAGATTTTTCTTAAAATTAGTCCCTATGTTAGGGTTAGGGTTACATTCCATCTGTAGTCCATTGCTACTGGATAATAGGTTGGGTGCAATTGGCTACCAAATTGGGAGAAAGGGGGATAAAATCTGATACAAATTTATGAAAAAGGAAATGTGGGAACATAGGGCCTAATTTTGGAAAAAAAAATCTTAGAAATGTGGGAACTGTGGTAACATAGGGCCTAATTTTGAAAAAAAAATCTTAGAAATGTGGGAACATAGGGCTTTGGGAACATAGGCACACTTCCAACGGGACAGTTAGGTTTAGGAAAAGATGGTGGCTGGGGTTACAAAATGTACGTTTCAGTGACACCGGGGAGAAGAATGGGACAAGAACCGCGGTCTCCTTGGGGACAGTCCTGTGTAGTTTGACCCATCCACCACCCCAACCTGCCTCCTAGCGCAGATTTTCGGTCTTTCATACTACTTGCTACCATTGTCGCTCTTAATACTACGTCATCTTACAGCGCCGCGGTCGAGCTGCTGCTCCATACAGACGCTGAAGGGTGACTTTTGTGTCGGTATCTGACGCTGAGAGACACTGACCAAGTATTTTATGAGTTTGGAGCGAGAATGGGTTGCATAAAACACATGCATAAACATGCAAAGACAAAAAGTGTACACACGCACACTTACACAAACATCCCACACTCACTAAGCAGCCGTCCCCGCCCCTCAACAGTCGCGCCAAAAACAGTAATTAAGAGTTTCAACTCTTCACCTCACCGTTTAACCGTCAGACGCTGCCAGATCTGCCACCAGGCTCAACCACCGGAGAGGAGGAGACGGGGCGTGGTCCAGGCAGCCTGCGTCAAAGACGACTGAGCCCTCACCTTGCGGCAAAGTGCACGCCAACACACACACACGCACACATGCACACACACGGTTAGGTTACACATTAAGTGAGTTCATGTAAAAACTAAGTGTACAGAAGTAACCACAAAGAATTAAAGATGTTAAAAAAGAAGAAGCGGAGTGTTCAGCTTAGGTATGTGCAGGTAAACAGTCTGACACACACACACACACACACACACACACACACACACTGAGTCTCACAACTACAAACGCAGTAAGTGAAGGTGTTGAACTGACTTTGATCTGCAGGCAGACAAACAGGTATTCGTGTTTCCGGGGTTTATGGAAGTCACGTTGAGGACAGATTCTTTTGAGGCTTGAGGGCAGCATTGAAATCAATGTTTTGATCCCTTAAACTTAACTAAATTAACTGAAATTGTGCCAGTAGAACAGCTGCAAAACAACATCACTTTAAATCCAGTGGTAATAAGTAGTTTCGGTATGCCGATATCCACAGCATGTGTTCATCAGATCATCTTTAATAAAAGTTTGAAAAGGACAAAAATGACCTTAATGAGTAACTGAGAATAACTACTTCATGAGTTGAAAAAGGAAATTGCGCATAGAGCTTGGGGATACAGTGAAAATCAAACATCACCATATTTTTGATCAAATACATCGATGTCGATATTGCGGCGATGTTGTAGGGTTGACAATTGGTGCTTTCACAAAATATTATCACAATGAGAGTTTTGAAAAATAATCACCAATAATGTGGATACAATGACTAAGTGGGTAAAGGTAAATGATAGAACAGCTGGAACAGTCTGGTAAGTCCAGAACATGACATCACTTGCCTTTAAAACCAGGAAGAGACGACACCAAAATCTAAGACGATATCTAGCCTCATATACCGGTGTCGAAATATAAATAATAACGATATATTGCCCAGCCTGAATTGTGCTTCAACAATGGAGATTCTCGTTGGAGTGCTAAACCCAAAATCCAACAGGCATGTTTCCAAAAAGTGAAGAAAAGGGAGCACATCTCAAGTTGCCAAATTAACGAGGACGACATACTTTCATTTCTCTTATTTAATTATGCTCACATCACATGCTTTGAATATGCAGAAAGTTTTAAATAATACAGGAATATAGTCATTTCCTTTATATAAATTAAGACATTTGCACTATAAATTGATGCAGAAAATGCACAAATTGGTGCATAACAATTCACCAGAGTGCAGGAAATCCAGTGTTTGACGCTCAAAATTTTCTGGGTGAGGAACCAGACCCCCCCCAGTTTCTATGTTTCCAATGTTGAAACAAAGCCTACGCCCTTGGTTAAGTGTGTATATCCACAACATTTCTCTAACTACTTCATGTGTTGGGAGTATGTAAGACAGCGTTCAGCTGGCGCCATCTGGTGGTTGCATCTGAGCTTTAATCAAAATGTCTTCTGTGAAATAATATATTGCAATCAATCTGCCATGGTCAGATCATTTTTTTAGGTTGAAGGCCAGACACTACAGCAGTGTTTGCCCTAGCTTTGTGGAAGACTTAAGTGTGCGTATTTGGCCAGGGGGTTTAGGAGTCCTTCCTCAAGAAAATGTTGTTTTTCAATTAACAAAAATATTTCCCCATACATTGTATGTCTTTTAGTGGGATTTTTTTTGTTTTTGCATCTCTTTGTACCCGCTTTGTGTCTCTTTTTGGCCATTTTTGTTTTCTTTGGGGTTCTCTTGTCTCTCTGTGGTCATTTAGCGTCTCTTTGTAGTCGGTTTGTGTCCTTTTGTGGTGATTTTGTGTCTCTTTTTCACATCACTGTGGACCGTTATCACCATATCTGTGTCTAAAATGTTGGAAAAGCTGGAGCAGATAAATAAAAAGCATTCCGAAAGCTTAAAGACAAAAGTTGCTAATGAAATAGTAGTTAGACTTTCTAAATAATTCTAACTACAATCGTTAGATCTGAGAAAAGTCTTTTAGTTCTATTCATTGGGTTTAGCTGCTATCCAAAACGGCTCGGGTGCTGCACCCAAACCTTATAATGGCTACAGAAAACCCTGTACAGGCAAAAACAATATGTTTCATGCGCTAGACTTTGTCACTTTTCTAGTTTTAGCTCTAGATGGGGTGGGATAGGGAGACAATAATGTCTGTAGATTTTTATTACTTTATGTATCTGTATTGTATACTTTGTGTTTTATTGTGCCATCTACCTGCCCAGGGACTACGGCCAGAAACTAGCATGGGGGGTGGGGGGGATTATGTCTGGCTTCTCTACCCCTTTAAAATATTTTTAATGATGGAATCTAATCCCCAAAGACTTTGTACATTTCATATTATGTTTATGTACAATAAATCTTTGCATACCTGCAACGAAGTCTCTCCTGATTGAAATACATCAGGACTATTTAAAGTGAAATGAGAGGAGGGAAAAATAACAAGGTTCGGCTTCCTCCCTCTTCTTTTCTTTATTGTTTTTCCTTTTGGCATGCTGCTACGTTGTTTTCATATTTTATTTTATTGTTATTTTTTGTTCGAAAAACTTTGGTCTTTAAGCTCTAAAATGTAAGGGATGCTTCTGCATGACTGCATCCGCCTGTGACAGGCAATCTTTGTGAAATGTGATGATTTTATGTTGACTCTCTTTAGTTGAGGAGGGTTTTATTTTGAAATGTTGGGTGCTGAAGTGTTTGGCTGTGCGTTGGATATGGGTGGAGAGAGGATCGCAGTCAGTGCAGCGTTGTTTTGTTGCTTATTTCCTATGGAGTGGAAGTTGATTGGCTTATTATTATTCTATAGTCTCTAGTTTCGGTAATAAAAGCAGACCAGGAGAGAGGGCAGAAAAACACAATGATTTAGGAGGCAGGAAAATATGTTTCTTTTTTATTCCAGCCAGCTGCTTATAATAATAAAAGAAAATGATACTGTCTGTCACTGGGAGTGTGTGTGTGTGTGTGTGTGTGTGTGTGTTTGAGCAGAGTAAATGGGAACAGTTTTCTTTCATGAGAGACAGAAGAATGTCGTATGTGAGCATGCAATGACAATAAAGGCATTCATTCATTCGTTGTTTATTTCTGCATTTTATTCTGAAATGTCCACCTAAGTGTTGAGCCTCTGCTTTTATCTGAGGAGTTCATGCACACCCTGTCACATATCCATGTAATAATGATGATAATATAGTAATTAGTCCAAATGAAAACCTGTGTTCCCTGTAGAGAATTGCATAGATTCAGTTCAAAATAATGTCCTTTTAGAGTCGTATTTATCTTCTTTTAAATTAGAGGGTGTTTTCAATCTCTCTCACTGAAACACACAAGAGCACCTCTTTTCCTCAGAATATACGTATTTCAGACATTCATTTATCCAAGGCTGAAACGCTCTACACAGGATTGGCTGACAGTAATCTATTACCTGTGCTGAGAGAGGCTTCCAGCTGACTGAGTCCGAGCATCACATAAAGAGAACGGAGTCCAGCGCACCGGGAGGCACACTGGGACTAAAAGAGACAGGACAGATACCTTTTTTACCCCGCTCTGTGGAGACACTGAACTCCGACTGGATTTATAAGTATCACTGCTATTCATTTATCATCACAATTTAAAAAAACATTTTGCCGAGCGCTTTTTTTCTGGATAAATGCACTGCTTTGCGCGTCCGGAGTGAGGATCTTATAAAAAGACGCATGCAGGATTTTATATTATACATTGAAGACATCAGTTTCCCTTGCTGTTTTTTTCTTCTTCACTGAGACATCAGAGGATGGTTTGTGTGTTAGGAGACCCAGAGAAGAGACGCACCTTTCCGTGTGGATATTAATCGCCTATTGTGCACTTTTTAATCCGTGCGCAGGGGGGTGGGGGGAGAAAATGGAAAACACGACGTGGAGTAATTTCACCCGAGTTCTGTCGGAGCTGGACGGGCCGGCTGGCGTGGGAGAGGGAGAGGAGGAGGACGGGAGAGGCAGCGGGAGAGGCGGCGGGGGACTGCGCGTCCTCGTCGGCTGCGTCCTGTCCCTGCTCATCGTGTCCACGCTGCTCGGGAACACGCTGGTGTGCGCCGCGGTGGTCCGCTTCCGCCACCTGCGCTCCAAAGTCACCAACTTCTTCGTCATCTCGCTGGCCGTGTCGGACCTGCTCGTGGCGGTGCTTGTGATGCCCTGGGAGGCCATCACAGAGGTGACCGGCACGTGGCTGTTCGGGCGCTTCTGCGGCGTCTGGATCGCCTTCGACATCATGTGCTCCACGGCGTCCATCTTGCACCTGTGCATCATCAGCGTGGACCGCTACTGGGCCATCGCCAGCCCCTTCAAATACGAGCAGAAGATGACTCAGCGGGTGGCGTTTGTCATGATCGGGGTGGCGTGGTTGCTGTCCATCCTCATCTCCTTCATCCCAGTGCAGCTCAACTGGCACCAAGTGGAAGAGGAAGTAGATGTAATGGCGGAGGTGGTGGAAATGATGGCTGCCGCCGATGCAGCCGCCGGCGCCAACGGCGGCGGCAGGAACTTCACAAACAGCAGCAACGCCAACGCCAAGAGCTGCGTCGCCAACCTGAACAAAACCTACGCCATCTCTTCCTCACTCATCAGCTTCTACATCCCAGTGGTGATCATGATCGCCACCTACACCCGCATCTTCCGGATCGCTCAGATCCAAATCCGCCGCATCACTTCTTTGGAGCGGGCGGCGGAGCAGGCGCAGAGCCACGGCCACGGCGCCAATCGGAACCGGCAGCAGCAGCAGCAGCAGCAGCACCCCCGGCCCAACGACGAAGCCTCGCTCAAGTCGTCGTTTAAGAAGGAAACCAAAGTCCTGAAGACGCTCTCCATCATCATGGGCGTGTTCGTCTTCTGCTGGCTGCCGTTCTTCGTCCTCAACTGCGCCGTCCCGTTCTGCGACCCGCCATGCATCAGCGACACCACCTTCACCGTCTTCGTGTGGTTCGGCTGGGCCAACTCCTCGCTCAACCCCGTCATCTACGCTTTCAACGCCGACTTCCGCCGCGCCTTCGCCACCATCCTGGGTTGCAACCAGATGCGCTCCAACAACGCGGTGGAAGCGGTGAACTTCAGCGACGAGCTGGTTTCCTACCACCACGACACGACGCTCCACAAGGAGGCGCTGGTCCCCGCGCCGCAGCTGCTGGCAACGCAGCAACTACCCCGCAACATCATCGTCGGGTCCAATCACCTGGAGGACATGAGCGCGCAGTTTGACGAAGAGTCGATGATCTCAAACGGTTCTCGGAGCTGCAACAGACTGCTGCTGCTTCCCGCCGCCGTCAAGCTCGAGGACGACCACGAAATCTCCCTGGAGACGAACACGCCGTTCACGTCAGCGGTGGCGGCGACGGGGCTGGAGAGCGATGCTCTGATACCAGGACAAGTCCACCAGGATGGATAGGACAGGAAACGGCATTGAGCTGGCAGACGGCCATAACTAAACAGCAAGTTAGGTAGAGCTGGGCGCTATAAATTAAAGAAAATATTTTGGACCACATACATCAATGTCTATATTATAGGATTAAATGTTGGTGCTTTCACAAACTATTAAAGATGCTCTAAGCGATGTTGGGTTACGTCACTTCTTGTTGACGTTCGAAGTATTGTCAAACAAAACGGAGGCTAGCTTGCCCCTCCCCCTCCTTTCCGTGCTTCCGCGCACTAACCCCCAACCCCCACCCCCAAATCTTTCTTGTCGGTTATTGGCTGGAACGCTGGAAGACTGTTTGTTATGTTTGGTGGTGCAGGTTGGCCAGTTTGTATTTGTTGCCGTTTGTGGAGCCTGGGCTGTCTACAGAGACAGAGAGAGAGAAAAAACGCGTGACATCACTTAGAGCACCTTTAACACAAGGAGAGTTTTGATAAATAACTACAAATGTTCCGATACCATTTTTTGCTTCCCAAAACCGAGTCCGATACCTGAACTTGCGTATCGGCCGATACCGAGTACTGATCCGATACCAGTGCGAAAGGAAAAAAATATATTATGTTTTAACAGCTGTATAGCCCTGTACAGATGTGATATGATTGCTATCATTGTTGTACGGCATGGCTCAGGTTAAACCCTTTGTGAAAAATGAACAAATACAGACAGAGAATGAATGACATAAAACTTTCTTTTATTGTCTAGTTTGACAGTCAGTCATTAGATTTTTTTTCAGGGCTTCAAATCACTTGGTATCGGATCGGTGCATAGTTTCGCATAATCGCTGATAAGTTTCACCGAAGCATTAACGATACTGGTATCGGAACATCTCTATAAATTTTCACCAATAATGTCGAAACAATGGCTAAGAGGATAAAGGCAAATAATAAAACAGCTGGTAAGTCTGGTAAGATCAGAAAATGACATTACTTACTGTAATGCAGCCTTTAAAACCAGGAAAAGTAGACAACATTTAAGATGATATCTAGCATCATATAGCGGCGTCGATATAATATTGATATATTGCCCAACCCTAAAGTTAGGTTGTGTTGCCCTCAAAATAAAAAGCATAAACTTTGATTCAACTGTAATCAAACTTGTCCTCCAAAATGTTTGATGTTGATTTATTTGAAATAATGGAGGACTTTATAACCTAGCTGCTCTTTAAAACACACGAGAGACAGTCGACTGTAAAGTCAAAGCTTTAGGCCTCTTTCACACTGCCTGCGTGGCGTGAGCGTGTCAGCTGCGTGGCGTGTCCTTTTTTATTTTTGCTCCCATGTTAACAGGTTAGAGCTTGCACACTGGCTGCGTGATACGCACGGCGCCAAAAACGCGTGCATGCTAGAAATAGGACCGACGCCTATTTTTCACGCGACACGCAAGCTTGTTGGAAGCGTTTCCAGGCAAAATAGAATATGAAAAAAAATGACATTTGTGTTTGGTACGTTGTTTCTCTGTGGTAACAATGCTTTTTGGCAATAAATCTTATACCGTTGGAAAGCCTGTTTAGTTCCCTTTCAAATGGTGGGAGCTGGTTCCACAGGAGAGGAGCCTGATAGCTGAAGGCTCTGGCTCCCATCCTACTTTTAGAGACTCTAGGAACCACAAGTAGCTCTGAATTCTGGGAGCGTAGTGCTCTAGTGGGATAATAAGGTACTAAGAGCTCTTCAAGATATGAAGGTGCTTGACCGTTTAGAGCTTTGTAGGTCAGGAGAAGGATTTGAAATTCAATCCTGGATTTTACAGGAAGCCAATGGAGAGAAGCTAATACAGGAGAAATATGATCTCTTTTCTTAGTTCTTGTCAGAACACGCGCTGCAGCATTCTGGATCAGCTGGAGAGTCCTAAGGGACTTATTTGAGCATCCTGATAATAAGGAATTACAGTAGTCCAGCCTGGAAGTAACGAATGCATGGACTAGTTTTTCAGCATTGTTTTGTGACAGGATATTCCTAATTTTGGCAATGTTACGAAGATGAAAAAAGGCTGTTCTTGAGGTTTGTTTTAGATGGGCGTTGAAGGATAAATCCTGATCAAAAATAACTCCTACATTTCTGACAGTAGTGCTGGAGGCCAGGGCAATGCCATCCGGAGTAGCTATATGACATTTTGATGTTTGAAAGTCTCTAGGTTTTGACATAAATGCAGATATAAATGTAATTTAAAAAAAATAAATAAATAAATAATTATCGATTTTCAAATATTGCACCTGTCAATACAGAATGAAATATTCTGTAGCCTATTTTGCCGTCAATACTGCCGACGTTGTCTTTGCTGTTATCAAATCAGTATATATTTATGTTTAACATAACACAATGGCAGTGTGCAGGAGGCCTTAGATAAAACGCCAATATCTTGCCAATATAGAGTATTTTGGGTTTTTTCTATGTGACTGCTTGGTAGTTTTGTTTAACGTTTGTGCTGGTGTACTTGTACAAATGAAAGCAGATTTAGTTATTAGACCTACTTGACACAGCAACGCATTCTCGCGCCACGCTCACGCCACGCAGGCAGTGTGCAGGAACCCTAACGTTACTCAAGTAGTTACAGTATGTCTGCCGTTGTACTGGTTTGTCCCCTTATGGACTAAATGCGAAAAAATAGATATTTGAATATGTCCGAACCATGTGTTTTTTTTAGAACGAATATTCGAATGTGATTTTTGGCCAACATTGACAGCCCTACTGCGAGCTGCCAGTCGTTTCGGCAGACATTACAGTTATTTTTGGGCGACAAAAAGTGAGCGTTACGCGGCGACGACTACACTAGTTAAGTTTAGGAAAAAGATTGTGGTTTGGATTGAAACACTCCCGAGGAACGAACACACGTTTCCTTGGTGAAAGTCTTTTGTTTTCCGGGGGAAGCGAACTCCGCTCCCCGGCTTGAAAGCCCCGTGTTTCCTCCCTAAGCGGTCCCCGGGTTTCTTAAACAGCAGCAGTCATTGAAAAAAATACATTGAATACATCTTCCATACACTTTCACTGTTAAATTGAATGCAGTATAGAGGTGGATGAACAATGTCTTTCTCATCATGTATTTTTGTTTTGTCAATATATATGTCACCATTATGTGTACCTTTTAATTTATAGTGAACTATATGTATAAATGGTTCATGAAAACAGCCTGGACACAGTAAGGTTGGGAAACAAAATGCTTTGTCAGACATTAAAACCTAATTTATTGTTTCAATTTATTGAACAGTATGCACATGCAAATTATGTCATCTGCTCTTTTTCGTGAAAAAGGTTGATACAATGAACGCAAATCAAAGGGTGATTTCGGATTTTTTTTTTTAACTGGACCCTATTTTCCCATGCATTGGTGTCTAAGTCGCTAATGTGACCAACAATTTTTCCATAAAAAAATCTCTATTATTGATGTACGATTCATGCCTGAGGGTGATCCATCACAAATTCACTTTAATAAAGAAATCTTTCATGATGAAATAAAGCCTAAATTAGAGATGAACATGGAGAACAGAGGGATTCTGGGCTTTCCCTCTTGTTCTGCTCATATTTGCTCAACTTGGTTCAGTATTTCTGTCTTTTTCCACCCACGTCTTCTGCTTGCTCCTTTCATCTTCAGTCGGTAGTGGAGTTGAAACAAAGCAGAGGCACCCAGGGGCCACAGAGGGGACGACACCCTGAACCTCACAGGTGTCTTCTACAGCTTCAGACTCACAGTGCATCACCACTGTGTTTCTGTATGTGACGAGTACGACAGTGTGTTTGGCAGTTTAGGCTGTAAATATGGAAATCTAGGTTACATTTACATTGCTACGTTTTGGTTTACAAACGAATATCTTTTGCTACGTTTCCCCCTCTCATTCCCCCTGCTCTGGCGTTTCCCCCTCTCATTCCCCCTGCTCTGGCGTTTCCCCCTCTCATTCCCCCTTCTCTGGCGTTTTCGAGCCACTAAACCAGAGACATTTGGAACCACTTCTTTTGGAATCTGCGGGGTTGTGTTGCAGTCTCAACAGCCGCAAACGGAGAACTTTGGTAACACTGACACTAATGTCAACGTTTCGCCGCCTGATTGGGTCTTATTGGTCACGACGTCTCGTTCTCTGAGACTAAGCTACTAACATTACCATGGCAACTACCAGCAACGGGCGGAGTATACATGCTGCCTCCTGTTTATGTCCAGTATACCAGAATGTTCATGAGAGATTTTGGTTTGGGGAACGGCCCATTTCTTTGACGCTCCATTGTTCCGACTTCTCAATAACCCAAAAAATTCCCTTTGGTCCTACAGCCCACTAGTCCGACGTCCCATTGTTCCGACCATATAGGGTTAGGGTTAGGGACATTTATTTATAATATTTCTTTAGGATTAATGCCATGTTTAACATGTCGTTTGAAACAGCCAAGACTAGGCGTCTTCTCACTGATCAAGTTAGTTTCACATTGGTTATTGCAGGGATATGCCCCATTTCTATTCATTATCATTGCAGGCTTATGGAAAAATAAATACATATCCAACCCAAAACTAATTTTACCCTGTTGGACTTTGGACTTAGCCTACATTTTTATTTCAGTTTTTCAAAGATAGGCTAAACATTTCAATGTGTTAATAAGTAATTTTGCTTGTTATTCTTGATTCAGATTTTAGATTATAGGAGGTGATCTACAAAAGCCTATATGGTCGGAACAATGGGCTGTCGGAGCAGAGGGTTTATTTTTTTTCGAAACAAAGGGACGTGGGACTAGTGGGCTTTAGGACCAAAGGAAATGTTTCGGGTTATTGAGAGATTGGAACAATGGAGCGTCGAAGAAATGGCATGGCCCCTTGGTTTGGGCACGTTAGTTTTAGCGGAGATAAGTTCTTCTACTGGACATAAAAACACAGAACAAAGAGATCGCTTCTGTCTCAAAACTACGCTTAGAAACCAAAACGTAGCAATGTAAATGTATCCTGGTCTATATCGAGAACGTTTCATTTACAGGAATGCTCCAGTGTTATCGGAGGTTCCGTCGGATGTCCCTCATTTCCGACTGGATGTCCGTCACCTTCTGCTTTCTCTGTGTTGGCGTTCTAAACTCTGGTCGATTCCGGAAACATCCTCCGAGCCAGAGCTGACAATCAAATTATATAGTTATATATTCTGGGAGTAAAATTTTCATCACACACTTGAAGGCCATTTTAATTTGTCAACATGTTCAACGAAAACAAGTTCCTTCCCGAGGCTATTTTGCAGAGGCACAGTTTGGTGCTTAGCGCCGCCCAAGACGATTGTGATTGGTTTAAAGAAATAAACCAATAAACCAGAGCATGTTTTTCTCCCATCAAGGAATGTTGTTAGGACTAGCCAGACCCTCCTCTGCAGCGCTGTGGAGAAAGGTCTGGCAATGCGAGACCAGTAGAAACCACATAACCAGACCTTAACGTTACAATCCCAAAGATCTCTATTTTGTTTTCTACGGCGGTGGTGTCGATGTTTTTGGATCTCACTTTCCCAGTTTCCTCGTCTGAAGTCAACGCTCTTTTCTTTGTTTGTTCTCCCGTTTCTTTGTTTGCTCGCACGTAGTAACCGTTTACTCGGAACACTGGCAGAGACTGGTAAAAACAGTACGCCACTTTTACACAAGTGAGTTGAAGAGCGAGTCTGCAGCATTAGCTGCCTACCCTATCTGGTGGACCAGTCCCAGCTGGGTGATGGAAAACGCGTCACTTACTCTGCACTGGTTGGGATTTTTGCCGGGAATGCCACTGCAGACCGAGTTCATAATGAAGCAAACGCAAGAGCTTTCATCAGACGGTCAATCACCAATGTCTAACCTCATTCGGCAAATTAGTTAAATACAAATTTTGGGGCGCCCTGGTAGTTCACCTGGTGGAGCGTGTGCCCCATGTACTAAGGCTCAGTCCTTACCGCAGCGGCCCTGGGTTCGATCCCGACCTGAGGCCCTTTCTCCTCTCTCTCCCCTGTTTCCTGTCTGCAACTGTCCTATCAATTAAAGGCCAAAATGCCCAAAAAAAAAGATCATCTTTAAATAAAAATCTTCAAGAGTTGTTGCCATATGTGAATATTACATTTCCGGTGTGTGTGTGTGTGTGTGTTCATGTTAACCTGCATATGTTGAGAACGTTCATGTGATCTAATCCACACTTGGCGGGTTTATTGTTGCCTGTCGTGTCGAATACTTGTAGTGAACAAATAAAGAATTCATTTGTATTGTTAAATACTTGTTTTGACATCAAAGCTCTTATTTTGACATCCAGAACTACTGTCGACCGCATAGACTGGTTGTGAAGTAACGTCCTGCTTCTATTTTTGAGCTCTGCAGTAATAATGAATAATGTTTGCATTGCTAATGTTAAAACACGCACGCACGCACGCACGCACGCACACACGCACACACGCACACACACACGTAGAGCCCTTTAAACAGCTGCTATTAAAATGCAATCTGCATCAGGCTGTATCCAGATAAATGATCAGGTCACCTCCCTGTATTCAAACCTGCTGTTTGTCTGCATTCTGCCCACACACTGATTTCATTCTGTTTTTGGAGAAGCATAATTTAAAGCTGGTGAGTAGACAGGGTGGCAAAAGGGAACTAATGTAATAGGAGGAGACTGGACTCGACTTTGATTTCACTGGAGAGTGAAAGGGATCCAGGGCTTATTTTTCAGAAAAATAGTGTGCAACGTTTGTCAGCTCAGCAATCAACAGGGTTCACAAAAACCAAATCCACTAGAAGTTATATATTCATCAGTTTAATGACAAAATGTTCCATTAGCTTTCTTCCTTGTAGTATTCACTTTTGTTTTATACAGTTATTTGCAGAAAGAATACTTTTTAATGTTAAATTTCTTAGGTATTAGTTAAAATATTGTCAGTAAAATGCTGTCAGGAATATTAATATGTAACCTATGTTAAGGCTGGGTAGAGGAGGGCTTGGGTGCAGAGACAGAGCATGGGAGACGGAGTAAAGAGGAACAGGATTTATTTAAAGCACAGATAACCAAGGCTAAGGCTGGGTGTGTGTGTGTGTGTGTGTGTGGGGGGGGGCGGGAGACAGGCAGGGGGAAGATGGTGGTTTCCAGGTATCCAAATGGAGAGTAGAAGATCCAGGTAGGAAAAACCAGATCCAGACTGATGAGAAAACAGAACCAATGAATGAGGTTAGACTGGAGACAGGTAGCTACATTTATTATTTATGTAGCGCTTTTCTAGTCTACTCAAAGCACTTTAATATACTACAGGAACCATTCACCATTCACACACGTTTACACACTGTGGCCGAGACTGCCGTACAAGGTGCCACCTGCTCATCAGATAAACATTCACACACATTTACACCCTGACGGCGCAGCATCAGAAGCACTTTGGGGTTCAGTGTCTTGCCCAAGGACACTTTGACATGGGACTGCAGGGCCAGGGATTGAACCACCTACCTTCCAATTGGTAGACGGCCGCTCCTACCACCTGAGCCACAGCTGCCCCAAAAGTCACTATACTGTAAGTTTGTTGGACTGATGGACCATAGCTACACTGGTAAGCAGTAATCTGGCGTCCAGTCTCTGGAAGCCCGGTGTCTTTATGCCACAGGTAATGAGAAGATTGTGTGCAGCTGAGTCCAATCACCCGATCTCCACCATGCCCAAGACACACCCAAACACAACATAGACAACAGGAAAAAAACAGAGCCACCGCACTGACTGTGACAACCCATGTCAAACACTTTTCAGTCGAATGTAGTCCAGTTTAAAGCTAAACATCTGTGTGTGTTGAAACATCCAATTTATCACCAAACCATAAACAGCTGAACATGTCACTGACCACATGTATTTTTTCACTGCAGTACAGTACATAACCCTCATGCGGGGCCCTCCTCAAGGGCGGACTGGCCATCTGGCATACCGGGCACTTTCCAGGTGGGCCGACGTGCTTTTTGGGCCGACCGCCGACATTTTTATTTATTTTTTTACTTTTTTTTTGTCCGGCCCATGAACCGGCCCATAAAAGTGGTAGGCCTAGATCGGATATCAAAATATATATATATATATATATATATACATATATATATATTAGGGGTGCACAATATATCGACTCAATATCGTTATCGCGATATCACGTTGCGCGATATTATACCGAAAGTCTCGCGATAATTAAGCGATATTTTGTTTGCGTTGCATCCCGCCCGACATGTACCCAAAGAGTAT
Organism: Sander lucioperca; assembly: GCF_008315115.2. NCBI lineage: Eukaryota > Metazoa > Chordata > Actinopteri > Perciformes > Percidae > Sander > Sander lucioperca. The sequence goes on from NC_050187.1 coordinate 5,011,417, forward strand.
AGAAGCAACAAGAGGAGAAACTCAATTGAGTTTCTCCTCTTGTTACATCTATACTCTTTGATGCACCTCTCGAAAAATACACATCATTTGGTAGCGTTGTATTTCCCCCGACTCATTTCCTGGTTCTCCTTCTCCATAAACAACATGAAATCAAGGAGAGGGTTAACTTTTTCTGCTACAAATTTCCCACCGTGGTCAGAAAGAACAGAGGAGACATTTAAGTTTCTCTCACTAACACTCTACGGTCACTACTCGCTCCGAAGAAAATCGCCATCACTCTCTCACCTTTTTTCTTCGCTCTACCACACACACCCACACACACCCACATGCTCGACGCACACACCGTGGACTCACCTCCGCAGAACCATAAAACGAAGCAAAAGAAAAGAAAGGAGCTAAAGAGAGAGCAAAGAGTGGAGCAAAAAGAACACAAAAGTAAGAAAATGAGTGTTGCTCTGGGAGATGACGAAATAACAGATTGAAAAGAAACTTTAGAGGCCAAAAGTATTAGCTACAAAAGAGAGCGACATGCACTCGCTTGTGGGTGCTCCTGGGCGTGCCTAGCCTACCCCTGCCCTGGTTGCTTGGCAACAGTAAACAGAAATTCTCCGGTGCTACCTTAAACCACGTCTTAAAAGTTACTTCAGAGGTATTGTTAAGTCACAAGAACGATGTTTTTGGATTTAAAAGTATTTATTTCTCGATAAAAGTAACACAATATATGAGATTAAATGCCAAACATATCAGATATATACATAAATACGATGTCCTGAAGCGTTGTCCGCCATCTTGAATTATTTTCTTCGACTTGAGCCACTGACATACGTCACGCTGCCCTCACTCTGATTGGCAGTCGCTCGTGGCCAAACGGCCACTCCCATTGAAAATGAATGGTAGCTGTCTCTTGTAGCTAATGTGACTGTAGGGCAATGCCTCCTCCTCGGTAGCTTGGAAATACTTTGGTTTTAAGCCAACAGATGTGCATTGCATTGTTTTTTATACTGTAGTCGTGTATATACAACCAGTACAACATGTCCTGTTCTATAGACATGCTCTTTATTTATTTTATACTGTCCAACCAGTAAAACATGTCCTGTTCTGTAGACACATGTTGGACCAGTCCAATATGACTGTCAGTTGAAATAAACCTTGTGTTGTAAGAAAACTTGTTTTATTTGTTATAAATCTATTTTGATGCGTTTTCCCATAACTTAGGTAATTTTACATATGTTTAAAAATACCGAAATTAATATCGACATCGCAATATTCATTATCGATATCGCAATATCAAATTTTTTCAATATCGTGCAACCCTAATATATATATATATATTATTTATTCATATATCAGGGAAAAACACAAGACTTTGACCCAGGAAAAAGGTGTTTGTGTCCCGGGAGTATTACTTAAGGGGACCGGGGTTTTGACCCAAACTTGAATCTTTTCAACCCAGTCTCACGGCAGTTCGTGAAATGGTCACGTTATTTAATCTATTGATTTGTGTTCACAGGGATGTTTTTCTTGTTTTTTTCGTGGTGGCCAGCACGAAAATGTAAAGTGGTTACAATGGGAAGCATATTTCGTGATCACAGCACGAAAACAGTAGTGAGTAGTATGAAAAGCCAAAAATCCGCATAGGGAGGTTGGTTGGGGTGGTGGATGGGTCAAACAATGCAGGACTTTCACCCCGGAGACCGGGGATCGCATCCCGCATGTGGCGTTTTGTTTCCCCGTTGTCTTCCTAATCACAACCGTCCCGTTATTGTGGCGCGTCCTCTGCGGCCATCTCCCGGCGTGTGAGGTGTCCTTTCCCCCGTTGTGTTTTTCCTAAACCCAACCTCTGAATAGATGGTTCCCATTTCGTGCTGGCCGCCACGAAAAAAAAAAATCAATAGATTAAAAATAACGTGACAATTACACGAACTGCCGTGAGACCATCTTTTTTCTAATCTTAACTTGTCGTTTTGGTGTCGAAACTTAACTGTGCCCATCACCTCGCGGTGCACTGTACAGTCACCTTTTTTTCGGCAATTCTTTTTCGTCGACCAGCCGGCTGTCACATGAATTGCTGTGCATAGGTTTTTGTACGATATCATGACAATGCGTTGAAAACTAAGTAGTTGCATATGGACATAATAAGTTAACTTGCAAATGAAAGACAGACAAGAAGAAATAAAATGAATACTAACATTTCCTACTCAACCGTTCTTATTGCAGCTAAGACGTGGCACATCCTGATCATCATCATCAGCAGCAGTTTAAACAGAGAACAGCTCTCTCAGCTTTAAATTGATTTTTTAATGACAGGCATCTCTTATTCAGTCGCATCCCATTTTCTGTCCATTTCACCTTCTATCTGTTGCCCTTTTGTCTCTCTGAAAAAAAAAAAACACTCATACACACACACACTCGAGGTAGTGGTTCAGAGTCCTAATGACTGCAGTAATCACGGCAGAGGAGGTGGCGGCGGGGATGGAGCGCTGATTGCGGCCGCCTCTCAACGACTGTTGAAAACTAGAAAGTGGACACCTTGGTTTGCTCCGAGTCATCTCGGCTCATCTCACACACATACAGAGGCGCACACACACACACACACACACACACACACACACACTCGCACAGAGACACACAGACACACTCGCACAGAGAGACACACACACACACACACACACACACACACACACACACACACACACACACACACACACACACACTTGCACAAAGCCATACAGACACACAGAGGGCCCCCCCCAACACACACACACACACACACACACACACACACACACACACAAAAACAGAGTCACACACACAGACTGTCACACACACACACACACAGAGTCACACAGACACATTGTCACACACAGAGCCACACACACACACACACACACACACACACTTGGAGACAAGATAGTGACCTTGCAGATGCTCTGTCTGTTTTCAGTCTCCAGTTAAAGAGAATTGTGAAAAGGAGATGAGATTGGTAGCAGGTATTGAATTCAAGCCTCCAGGTAACAGGACAAGCTGCAGCATGTGTAAAACTTGATAGTGTGGGAATAAGAATATTTCCGTATTACTGATAAGGAATACTCCTGCCACTCCTGTGCTGTGGCTGCCTTCTGCTGCTAAAGACGTGTCAGATGTAGAGTAAAGTCAAGTCAAGTTTATGTATACAGCACTTCTCCTGCGACAGGCGTAAACCCAATGTGCTTCAAAATAAAAGCAAGCAAGAAAAAAAATAGGCAAAAATCATGCATGACAAAAAAAATAAGATAACAAATAAGAAAAGGAGGTACTACATATATGGTATGTAATAATAGATAAAACAAGGTCAAAACAAGATAAAATTAGTAAAATAATATAGTTAAGTCAATAATAGGTGCTGTCCTTCCGGGGCAAAATTGAAAATGAACTTTTTGCCGCTTTTTTCGATGTTTGTCACTTTTTTTCAATGTTTTTTTAAATTCAGGGTAACTAAACCTAATTTATATGACGTTATGCCAAATTTTTTAAGATAAAAAAGCAGAAATTATGAATTATTTTGACTGTTAGTTAAGATCAGAGTTTAGTCAGGATACAGTGTTAAAACCATTGAAACATTTTTTTCAAATGCTATAACATTGAATAAATCACCCAAAATGTTATAGAAATAATCATTAACTCTTTAAAATGATGTATAGTACAACATACATCCATGCTTCCATGTTATTTTTGGGCAATTTGGTTGAAAGAAACCCATATTTCTGATATTAAAAACAGGTCAAATTTGACCCGAGGACAACACAAGGGTTAAAAAGGAATAATAATGATAAAAATACTGAATCTATAATAAAACATTTACTCATTTTAGTTTGAATTTCCATTCAGGGATTACAGACTTTGACTGTATTTGTACATTTAACGTTATATATGAAGACAGTGTTGCAAGTGCTTTGTGGCAAGAACAAATGTGTAGAAGTGTGCAAAGATGAAATCTGCAGTTGATTTTAACAGAACAGGTGAATAAATGTCTCTTTGGAACTACAGATGTAAAGCTTTGGCATATTTTTTCCATCATCTCATTTAGGTTTTGCACGTCAGACTTTCTCTCTAAAATTATGCAGTGCTTTCTCTCTTGATTGAGTTTGTTTCTAGAAACCACCAACAGGAGGCAACAGCTGCATACCTCTTCTCCAATGAATTGGGACATGTAGCAAACACACAAAGACACACAGCCACTCACACTTACTGTTACGAGCCTATACTGAAGGAAGGATGGGAGGCGCTTGTAACAAAATTATCAGTACAATTTATTAGCAAAACAAACAAACAGTAACATGCAACGCTGTTAGGACAACAACAAACAGAGGTGAGCTTGCCACAGTCTCAGGCGGAGGCCAATCTACAATGAAACAGAACAACAGCGTTGGTAAATGACAAAACTAAAACCTAAGCACAAGACAAACACCCTCCTTTTGAGGAAAAATGCGTAAAACATACTCCCACATGTTCTGGAGAGCACTGTCTGCTGCCAGCCAGCACAACAAAGACTCTGGAAGGCCAAAGTGGTGGAGGAGGGGTTTCCTCTCCTTTATCCACGGAGCTCAACACAGGTGTGCTCTCTCTCTCAGCAATAACCAACCTAGGAAAGAGAGGGAGGAGACACTGTTACGGCCTCCATTTAAAGAATCAAACCAAGGCTCAAAAGGGATTGGAGGATGTAACATATAATAAGAATGCCAGGCACAAGGTTAACAATTAACCAACAAGCTTTTATAAATGATTCAAAAATATTCCCAAAAGTAGCAACCAAAGAGGAACAAAAAGGGACTGGAGACCTCGGCCAAAAAGTACAAAACATTGGGAAGATGCTAGACTAACCTCACAATGGGCCCGCACTCCCCGCGTCTCCCCCTAAATTACCTAAAAAGGGTAAACTAATTCTAGAACAAACAAAAGAGTAAAATATCCGAACTACCAGTAATCTCCAGCCCAAACTAACACAATAAACTAAAATAACAAAACTACCAGTTCAGATGGTCCGGTGAATGAATGAACAACCATACCTGCAAACTAGTCGCTTTTCGGCGAAAATCGCCGTTTTGAATGGGAAAATGTCATCCACGTGAATTGTGTAGATCCAAAGAGTTTTTATTTGGGGGAGGGGGTCCGAGACCTGGGTCTCAGTGCTAATACGGGTCCCGATTGCCACTCCGCTGCTGGGCCTAACTCAAAGTAGGCTCTTGTTTAAATATTTTGGAGAAGTTGGAGTGTGACAATGCCAATTGTTGGTGATATGCCAATGAGTTGGTCCCATCAGGTGGATCATCTATTGACACATACTTTATTTATAGACTTTCCACAGCTGTTATGCATCTATATGAATAGATGTCTGGAATGCGCGCAGCCTTCTTTGGGCCCATGTATTTGATTTCAGGTTTGCAGGTCTTAACCTTTAAACACTGTTCATTGCTACCCCCCTTAATTTACTGTTTGTGGTCAAATTTGACCCAACAGTTTTAACTGCTCTTATTTTAACATAAATACAAATAAAAATGACAAAAAATATTTTAATAGAACATTTATTGTAAAAAGAACCTTATTAGAACATTAACATCTACAACATGTTTGTGTCTGTGTGGGTGTGTGTGTTTCTGTGTGTGCGTGCATGTGTGTGTGTGTGCGAACATTGGTGGCTCACATGCACAAGTGGCAACATGACAACATGAACTGACAATATGAACTGTGTGTGTGTTTGGGAAAGGTGTGTTCCATGTGAGGGAAGGACGTGTGAAGAGGAGTAGTAGAAGGAGTATGTGAAAGAGATGGTTTCCTATAATTTACACAATATTGATAAGTTTGGCAGGTGTGGTTCACAGTACATTAGTACATTAGTTCAAGAAAACACTGGGCTCCAATAATTTACTCTAAGCTCTCTTGTGGAAAGTATGATTCATGTGTAGAATGGGCACACAAGCACAGGAAAGTTATAGGAGTGTGTGTATGGAGATGTCTTTCATACTCTTTCCCATTCATTTCCTATGGTGGTAATTTTTGACCGTAAACAAAAAAAAAGTGTGACCAAGTTGAATAAATCACTCAAAATTCAAAGAAAGTAGTCACAATGAATTGTATGTGTTCAAATGCCTTTTGTGAAGGATATAATAAGGTATTGAGGCAATCTGATGAAAAATGCCATATTTATGGTACAGGGATGTGTAAATCGATCATTTTTGACCGGAACAGTGTTAGAAGGTTAAAAGGGCTAGTCCACACAGCATTATGGGATGGGAGAAAAATGTCCTCTGGTTTACTGCCATTTCTTTAAACCAATCACAAATGTCATGGGCGGCGCTAAACACCGGACGGAGCCACGGTGCCGCTGCAAAATAGCCTCGGGAAGGAACTTGTTTTGGTGGAACGTGTACGTTCAAAAGTAGTTTTAGTCGTGCAACAGAAAGCTCAGATTGGACAGATAGTCTAGCTAGCTGTCTGGATTTACCCTGCAGAGATCTGAGGAGCAGTTAACCATAGTCCTCAGAAATCCACCAGAGGTTAGAACGCCAACACAAAGAAAGAGGAAGGGGACGGATATCCGGCCGAAAAGACATGCATCCGGTGGAATTTCCGGACCAATAAAACCAATAAAACCAATAAAACCAATTTCCAACAGACCAATCTCAGAAGTGTAACGTCGTGGATATAGACTAAAGCTCTGCTGACTTGAATGGTTTGAAATGGTTTAACTGTGCGGCTCGTCGAGACATTCCAAATGGACAGAATGGATCAAATTTTGACAGTGAAACGAGTCATTTCCTGGGGGTTGTGACGCTCAAAAAAAATGTATCCACTGATTTACTGACGTCTCTTTCGCCATGTTAGTCTACGGAGAGAGTGTTTTTTTTTGGCCAGAGGGCATCACATGACAGGCTGGGAGTTTGGCTGCTATTGGTGCGTTCTATTATTTATCCGAGTCAGAGTTCTGACTAGGAAGATAGACGTTGCCTAGCAACACGCACCAACACGCCCCCTTTCCTCGGATTTCCGAGCTCGGAACTCGGACAACCATGAGGACACAGAGCAAGAATTCTGATACGGATTCCAAGATGGCAGCGCCCTGAGTGACTTGTAGTATGAATTGTTGCCATTGTTTTTGGACCGCTTTGGCTGTTTAAATGAAGATTTTAATCACTCGTATTACTGCAATACCTTACTGCGTCCGTTTCACTGCCTGTTGGTATGGGAATCGGTCTTGTTGTGAGTGCAATATTGAATGAAGCCTTGTTTGCTAACGTGGCTAGCATTGCTAACTCGGCCAGTGCTACCATAGCAACAGTTTTCCGGGTGGCGTCCATGTTTTTTCTCCGACTCGGACGCGCAAAACATAAAAGAACGCTTGAAGTGTGGAAGTGACGTCATATCCGAGGTCCGAGTCGGTTCGTTGAGAATAATGGAACGCACCATATGTTCAATTTGCTTCAAAGCAAAGTGGAGCATTTCCTGGGGGCCTGGTTGGTTCCAGTATTGAGCTTTGTCAGTGTTGGGCAGTTACAGTTTTGCAAAACTGGAACAAAGTGGAAAATCTAGCAGCTAAAGAGCCAGATATTTGGTGGAGTTGGTGGAGACCAAAGGAGAGCTAAAATGAGAGTAAATATTGTGATTGTCATACAACCTCGAGGTGTCGTCACACACACACACACACACACACACACACACACACACACACACACACACACACACACACACACTTTTAACTGTTTGTAACATGAAATTTTGTATGTCAGCTTGTTTTGCAGTTATTCTGCCCCCTGGTGGCCTGACAACAATGAATGCAGCTTTAAGTAAAAGGCTGAATTCAGGATTATGCAATCCAGTATGTTTCCAGGGCAATACTGCTCATTTTAATAAACAAAGGACGTGGGTTCTATTCTTCCACTGTGTCAAAACACGAAGAGCTACAACGATTAATGGCTTAGTTGTCAACTATTAAATTTAACGGTAACTAATTTGATAATTGTTTAAATCGGTTTGAGTCATTTTTAGTAAAAAAAAAAATCAAAAACTTCTCAGAAGTCAGCTTGCTAAATGTGAATATGTTCTAGTTTCTTCTCTCCTCTGTGACAGTAAACTGAATATCTTTGAGTTGTGGACAGAACAAGACATTTGAGGACATCGTCTTCGGCTTTTTGGGAAACACTGATCCACATTTTTCATCGTTTTCTGACATTTTAGAGACCAAACAACTCATACATTCATCCAGAAAATAATCGACTATGAAAATAATCGTTAGTTGCAGCCCTAAAAACATGTAAATGTGAAATAAAAACTTGTTGGAAAAGAAGAAGAAAAATAATCCGGTGCAAAAACAAACCCAACAAAAAAAATTATCAAATTGAGAGCGGATGAGAAACATCTCAGTTCCACACATCATTTATTCTCTCCTCCATGAGTCAAACCCTGACACCGCTGACTTGCCTCTGGCGAAAGATGAGTAAATGATGCTTCTTAGCGCTACATTTTGCCTTTCAGATTGTTGCTGCTCGACTCGAGAGCAAAGTGCATTCACAGCTGAAAACAAGGTGACATATTTGTTCCTGATTGGCCCAGACTGGGCGGAACAACATGTTTACCGTCGTCGTGCTTGTTTTTCAGAGCATCCTTCTCTCGCCAAGCAGATTTTTGGCAGCGTGCGCGAGGGAAAGAGCCGTCCTCGGATCTCCAGCAACCCATAGGCTGAATGCGAAGGAGCTGGGCGGCGATGACAGGGTGTCTGCGGGGGGTTAAGCTGTGACCCAGATTCCCGCACGACTCTTTGTCTTGGAGGAGAGAGAAGATTCTCCTCATTCATCTCGCTGAGGGCCGAGTTACTTACTGGTATGAATGCAGTGACAGAGGGGGAGAGAGAGAGAGCGAGAGAGAGAGAGAGAGAGAGAGAGAGAGAGAGAGAGAGACTTGGGCCAATAGACAAGGAGAAAAAGTGACTTTGAGTTTCAATGTTCTTTCGTGCAACGGGACATGCATTATGGATTATTTTGGGGATACATGCAAATGAGAAGCTCATCAGATTTTGGTTTATAATTCTCTTTGTTTATCTCTCATTGTAAATAGGCTGCAGGTTTGTGCTGTAAAGGCCACTGGCTCTGCGGGAGCTCATGTCACATTCACATTCAGGAGGAACAGTCGGCTTCTTTTTCTTCAGTGCTTCTACGTATTTACATATTTTACAATTCAGAGCTGCTTGCTCGAGTAGATGTCTAACCTGAACTTGTAGAAGTGTTTTCACTGTTTGTTTTTCTTCTCTTTTCAATTAAATTCCGACTAATTAAAAACCATTTCCACTTTTCCTAAAACATTGTTCTTCTGCATTCAAGCCAGCAGTCGAGTTTAGCTTTCCAACTTTCAGCATTCACATGAATTTTAAAAAGAAGGAAAGAAAGTGTTTTGACCTGCAAATACTAGCTTATAGAAGCTTCAGGACACTGAAGCATCCAAAACCCTCGAGGTGTCATCACACACACACACACACACACACACACACACACACACACTTTTAATTGTTTGTAACATGGCATTTTGTGTCCGAGCCTGAAGTGATTCTTATGTTCAATAACAAAGATTTTTGAAGAGGTCTGCTGCATACACACACACACACACACACACACACACACACACACACACACACACAGGGTTTTGTTAGCAGGCCTGAATGTGTGAGGGGTGTTCTTGGTTTTTGGGTGGGCAGTTCTTGGTATAGTCCTCCTAATTCCCCGAAAACCCCCTCCCTCCTCCTCTTCCTCCTCCTCCTCCTCCTCCTCCTCCTCCTCCTCCTCCTCCTTTATCCTCGTCTTCTCCCCTCTTTTATCCGGGTGTTCATGGTCCCCACATTCCCACAGCGACTCCGAGCCGTGGAGCATCACATGGTAAGAACACCGGGCCTCTGCTCACACTAAAACAACTAACCTACTACTACCCTGAACACTAAACTGCTCGGAAATTTCGGCTTCTTCCTAAAACTGTCAAACCCAAATATTAGAGAGCGAGAGACAACAACGAAAGATTTTTTTTGTCATGACTTATTGATGAGGGGTGTATTTGGAGGAGTGGTGGGTGTGCATGGCATGGGGGGGGGGGGGGATTTTTGATTTTCTTTTCGTGCCGTGTCTTTGTTTTTCATCTCCCTGTTAAAATGCTGCTGTGGAAAACTGACGTTTACTGCCAAATGAAATGTTTCATCTGTTTGTTTGCTTTTTATTCTTATTTCAAGATAAACATGGAGGACATGGACTTGTGAAAGTAAGAAACAAATAATACAAATGTACCAAATTTGAGAGGGAAAAATGGGCACTATTTCATGAATATATACATAACGTTGAGTATATAGCAAAGCTTTTTAAACAACTCAAAGTAAGCATAGATGCAGAAATCAGGAGTGACAACTTCCTTTCCTCTTTTAAAGGATGCAGCTTGCTGTCATTTCTCGATGTTATCGCACGATGATTCACTTCGGGAAACGCGAAAATAATCTTTAGTTTTGTGAATTCATTCATCCAAACTCAATGTTTTTATTTCAATTGCATCGGACTAACTCCTGTGAGTCCTGACAAGCATCCCGGACCTCTTCAAAAACAGGAGATCTTTGTTATTGAACGTCAGATCACTTCAGGCTCAGACACAAAATTACATTTTAACACGATAAAAAAACACGTACTGTAAATATACAAAAAAAATTATCTATTTGCACTCAGCAAGACTGTAAAATGAAATAAAATGTTGACTGACATTGATCCCTCTGTGACTTGGGTGCACAATGAGCCGTTATGGAAGGACAAAGCACAGTGCTTTCTCTCTTTCTGCGCGTTATGTTTTAAAACTGCACAGGCCACTGTGGATGATCATCTTTCAGGCTGTTTCTCATGAACCATTCGTATATATCGCTACGAAAGGTGAAGCACTGTAATTCGTATGTATTCCGCGCAACGGCGTAACATTGGGTTCAACATTGGCGGGGTTTGAGATCTCCACTTTTGAGCAAAATTGAAATTTTAAACGTGAAACACATTTCCTGCATTCTGGTGAATTTTTCTGCAACAATGTGTGCCTTTTCTGCATCATTTTGTGTCTTTATTTATGTAAAGGAAATTATAATAAGTTTTTAGGAGGGGTTGCACCGGCCAGTTTGGATTATTGGGGGGGTGGGGGGGTTACAACCCCCCCACCCCCCCTGTAAATTACGCTTGTGATTCCACGTATTTATAACCGTATGCACCGCAATCACTGCTGCTGTATGAAAGTGCGAAGATCCGCGTAGGAAGAAGGTCGGGGGGGATGTGTGGGTCCTAAAACACAGGGCTTTCAAGCCGGGCAGTGAAGTTCATGTCCCGGAAGAACTTAAGGAGAAAACACAAGACTTTCGCCTCGCCCAGGAAACGGGAGTTTGTGTCCCGGGAGTACTACTTAAAGGGACCAATGTTTTTAACCCAAACCACAATCTTTTTTTTTAATCCTAACTTGTATTTTGGTGTCTAACTTAACTTTACATTTTGTCGGCTAAATGTATCGCAACGGCCGCTGAAACCGTCCCCTCGCGGTGCTCTGTACCCGGCTCACAGTCAATTCTCCTTGGCTTACCTTCGTCCCATGACCAGTCGCTGTAATTTTGAAAGATATACGAACTGTTGTGTATACGTTTTCGGCAATATCACACGACCCGTTCTTATGAATATGTTGGCGTTATCTGAACTTCTCTGTTCTCAGCTACACTTAACTGTAACGGCTGCTATCACAACCTTAACTTCAGGTTGTTCTGTACCTAGTCTTGCTTTGCCAGACCTTCCTCCGCAGCGCTGCGGAGGAAGGTCTGTCGAGTCCACCCAGCATTCCGGGATGGGAGAAGAACGTGCTCTGGTTTATTGGCATTTCTTTAAACCAATAACAATTGTCTTGGGCGGGGCTAAGAGCTGGATGTAGCCACAGTGCCCTCGCAAAATAGCCTTGGGAAGGAACTTGTTTTGGTGGAACATTTGTACGTTCAAAAGTAGTTTTAGTCGTGCAACAGAAATCTCAGATTGGACAGATAGTCTAGCTAGCTGTCTGGATTTACCCTGCAGAGATCTGAGGAGGATAGTCCTCACAAATCCACCGGAGTTTAAAATGCCAAAACAAAGAAATTGGAAGGAAACAATGGTGACATGCATTCGAATTTCCTGTGGCACCGGAGCAATCCCCGAAGTGGAACATCGTGGATATAGACTATTCTGTACACAACTGACAGTCAGTTTTTGTCGGCTAAATTCAACTGTAAAGAAAGCTAAACCTAACTGTCATGAGACCTGTCGTCACATGTGGGATAACATACAAATGGTTGTGCATACGCTTTCGTACAATATCAAACGAACACGTTCATGAGAATTATTCCATGCAGTGCTGTGCCTGAACACATCCTGTGTCGACACTGACAGACTAATGGCCTTTCATGCGAATAAATGCAAAGTCGCGGCAGGCGGCGCGAATGAGACGAGGATGCAAAATTCACCTCATTCGCATCGCGAATTTGAGTAACAGATTACCGTAGCTGTCTGTAGCACCCGGAGTGCTGTAGCACTTCATTGTTTAGACAACGGCCGGACGAAAAAGGAGTTTTCTTTGGGAAAAGAAAGTGGGGAAGTGTTTTCTTTGGGAAAAGAAAGTGGGGAAGTTTGACTACCTGGTAAGCTCTGAAGATTCTATGTATGTTGCTGTGTTTATGGAGCAGCTCCAATGTTGGCAGAGCCCTGATTGATCCAAACGCCATCCAGAAAACAAGCGTTATAAAAGTTGTTTGCTTGTCGTCTTGCGGAGAGACCTGATAAAGTTTGAATTCAGACTTTTTACGTGCAGTTAAAAAACCACAATCTCTTCAAGTCGCGCTGGAAGTGGAAGACATCAGACATTACCATGCTTTTTGCTCCGCCAGGGGATATTATTAATCCAGAAATGACGGAAAGAAACATTGTTGGTGTCTACAGGTCTACACCAGCGGGTACGCGAGTAACGCGAATAAACACAAATTATTCAAAAACGATCCCGTGATCAATCTTAGGTGAATGGCGCGACGCAAATATTTTATTAGGCCTTGGTGGGAACACGCCATTAGAGGCTGCTGCTGTTACAGAATGCACACCCTTCAGCCAATCAGAATTGAGTATCCCTGGTGGCATGGGATTGTATTTATCATGCAATGCACTGAGCAAAGTGGGAACCCAAGCACTAATAGATGGCTTGGTACATCTAAAGCATTAAATGTCGGGGTCAGTTTTCCGGTGAGTTTAGTAGAATAGGCAGGAAAACTCTGAAATCAGTTTGTGTGTGTTTTTTTTTTTGATTGAGAGGAAGTGTAGATAAAGAAATAATAATAATTGTGCCTGATTGTGAAGCCTTTTCATTTGTTCAGGGAGTGAAACAGAAACAACACGGAGCTCTGGAGCACAATGTCCTTTTGATTTCATTTCCCACCTCATTAATTCACAAACACAAACATTAACAGGATTAGTTACGGCAGCACACAACCTGTTATGTTGTTCCGACGGTATAATATTGTTAACCATATGAAGGTACAGGGAACCAACCTGTTCAGTGTTTATACGCTGACCCAGGGAACCCAATTAATGTTTTTGCTCTCATTAAACCAGACTCCAAATGGTTAATGCAGATGCAGTTAAGTCACCTGAAAAACAGAGACAGAGACTGAACATTTGATCAGGTTCATTTATTAAGTTATGTTCACATTTGGCGTCTTTTTTGATAAGAAAAGTTGACTAGGGCGCTTTTGCAGTGAAAAAAAAAGCTGGCAGCGTTTTAATTCCAAAAAGCAGCCAAGAGCGTCTTTTGTTGCTATAACAACAGCTACTGCTACAGTGTCTCAGAACGCTATGTGGAGCGCTGCTAACGTTAGATAAAACAAAGTGGTGGAGCGAGCTAGAGAAAGAACAGAGAGAGAGAGAGAGGGGTGCTAACTCAAGTAAAGTACCTCAACATTTGGACTGTAGTACAGTACTGGAGTAAATGTACTTAGTTACACACTGTGAACACACACATCTGCAGCGTTCAGCGTCTTCCTGTTAAAGGATAAAAAACTAATATTTGCCATTGGTCGGCTTCGGGGAGGAAATGTGAAGAATGAGGAAGTGCTGGAGTGTTTGGTGGAGTTAGGTGGCCCGCAGGCTCTCAGATCGCACTGCACACTTCCTGTTTTTCATTCAGTCTGGTTATTGCTGAAGCCACACACACACACACACACACACACACACACACACACACACACACACACACACAGCGAATCAGACGGGTGAAAGTGATGACGGACGGAGGATCTGATCCAGCGCTAAACATAAAACACATGTATTAATACCAAGGAAGTATTCAGATAATTTACTGCAGGAAAAAGTACTAAAACCACACAGTAAAAATACTGTAAAAAAAGTCTGTATGTATAATCAGTGAAATGTAGTTAAAATCTTAAAAGTATAAAAATGTTCCCTGTGACTGTTGTATTATATATATATATATATATATATTAGGGGTGCACAATATATCGACTCAATATCGTTATCGCGATATCACGTTGCGCGATATTATACCGAAAGTCTCACGCCCGGCATGTAGTGATGGCCTAAAGGTTAGAGAAGTGAGCGTGAGGTCATCGGTTCAATCCCCAGACCGACAGCATTATATCTGAGTGGGGGAAGTGACCACCAGTGAGGTACCCTTGAGCAAGGCCCTCAACCCAAATATTTTGGGTTAAGGGTAGTAAACGAAGAGAGACAAATACCGTTTGGATCCCGTTTGAATTGAGCTATGAATTACACACATTAAAAGATCATTAAGCAAGTGAAGGAAGTCTCATTTTGTCGTAGGTTTGTCGTAGTAGCACTTAGTGTAGTGTGAAACCGCTCAGTGAACATCTCTCGTCTCGCACAATAGACGTCAAAACAGGAACGTATTGTTCCTGTTTTCTGCATCGTTTGATTTTTCTGAAAGACAAATCCATGTGAATAAATGATAGACTCAGAGTTGAGCAGTAATCCTCCCCTCCCTCCCTCCCTCCCTCCCTCCCTCCCTCGCTCCCTGCTTGTCGTTTGATAGCTGCGTGTCCGGTCTGGACTCTTCTTGGGGGAGTGTTTTCTGACGCTTGGCTGATTTTCAATAAGCCGCTGACAGAGACTCACACCCCCACTCTGTGTCCATTGTCCTTTTTCAAACTATCTAACACTCGTGTTGTGTCACTCTATGACATTCTGACCCTCTGATCCTGATGAGGAAAGCATAAAAAACAGGGGTGATTCCAGGATTTTTAAATTAGGGTGGCACAGAGGGAGGGGGGGTAGGGGGGGGGGTATTTTATCAGAATACATCATGGAAAATTTGCTTAGAAAAGAGGAAATATTGGATATGATAGAACAACATAATGTAATTCTGCTAAATAAAAAAAACTCACATTCATTATTAGTTTCAATTGATTTCATTTTAAACAAATTGTATTTCCGAATACAATAAACATTTTCTATATGTTCATTCTGTTCCAGTGCTGGTTCCACGGTATCACAATTTTGCATAGTCACCATGGAAACATGAATTGGTCATGTGACAAAGGCTGAAGAGATTGGCAGAACAGGCAGCCCTTTAGCTGCTAAATGTGTCACTTTCTTTACCAGCTAGGCAGGTATTGGGTGTCTTAAAGAGCTACCCCATTAATATGTATTGTACAGTTGCAGGATCCAAGTTATGTCAAATACCCGCATTGCTTTTTCCTCCAGAAATGCATAACATTCAGCCTAACAAAGATTCATCGTTTATCCAGAAAGCAATTTTGAATCTTCAAAAGTGTCAGGAGGGAATTCAGCTTCACTACACCCTGTAAACAATGCATCAACATTCACAAGAGCACTCATGATTCTGAAATGTAAGATTATTGTGTACCATAGAAAATAACCTAAAATTATGCCTGAAAGTAATCAAAATTTGCCTAAATAAATCAAAATATGTAAGAAAATTAGCTCTTTGAAATATGAAAATGCCAGAAATGAAATCAGCATCCTCCAAAACCTCTAAAACCAACTCACATATTGTAGAAATTGGCCATACAGTGCAAGATATGTGGTCAAAATCCATCCATCCATCCATCCATCTTCGTCTGCTTATCCAGTCTCGGGTCGCGGGGGTAGCAGCTCCAGCAGGGGACCCCGAACTTCCCTTTCCCGAGCCACATTAACCAGCTCCGACTGGGGGATCCCGAGGCGTTCCCAGGCCAGGTTGGAGATATAATCCCTCCACCTAGTCCTGGGTCTTCCCCGAGGCCTCCTCCCAGCTGGACGTGCCTGGAACACCTCCCTAGGGAGGCGCCCAGGGGGCATCCTTACCAGATGCCCGAACCACCTCAACTGGCACCTTTCGACGCAAAGGAGCAGCGGCTCTACTCCGAGCTCCTCACGGATGACTGAGCTTCTCACCCTATCTCTAAGGGAGACACCAGCCACCCTCCTGAGGAAACCCATTTCGGCCGCTTGTACCCTGGATCTCGTTCTTTCGGTCATGACCCAACCTTCATGACCATAGGTGAGGGTAGGAACGAAAACTGACCGGTAGATCTAGTGGCTCAGCTCTCTTTTCGTCACAACGGTGCGATAAATGGAATGTAATACCGCACCCGCTGCGCCGATTCTCCGACCAATCTCCCGCTCCATTGTTCCCTCACTCGCGAACAAGACCCCAAGGTACTTGAACTCCTTCACTTGGGGTAAGGACTCATTCCCTACCTGGAGAAGGCACTCCATCGGTTTCCTGCTGAGAACCATGGCCTCAGATTTAGAGGTGCTGATCCTCATCCCAGCCGCTTCACACTCGGCTGCGAACCGATCCAGTGAGTGGTCAAAATCATAGACTGTTAATATTAATGGACAGAGCATGTGTGACGTCACCCATTGGTTTGTGGAGCTCTGCTATGAGTCGTCGAGTTTGCCGTTACGGGCGCAGCCATCCTGGTTGCGGATGTGACGATTTTAGACGAGAGGGAGGAGTGAGGGAGGAGCCACGTTACGTTACACACTTTCACTGGCAATCACATCATAGCCACGCCCTAAAACACCCCCTGCTTTATCGCTGATTTTAAAATCAACGAGACCATAATTCAAAACATGAACATCTGTGAACATCTGTGTTACAGAAGACTTAAAAGTAGCGATTGAGACCATAAACTCATTATGAAAATGTTTACTGAGGTCATAAATCAAGTGAGAAGTGGGTCACTTTCTCATAGACTTCTACAGAAACCGAACTCCTTTTGCAACCACACGTGTCGCCCTCTGCTGGAATTCAGAAAGAATGCAGGTTTAAGGAGTCTCCCCCTGCTGGAATTCAGATATAATGCAGGTTTAAGGCACTTACGCATTTGCAGCACTTCGCCGAACCGGATGCTTTGTCGATAAATATTTACAGTCAATGGTCAAAATGGACGATATAATGGCTAACTTGCTAATTATGCTAATTGCTCAACATATGCAAATTAGCATCCAGCAGTTTATGTATACTGGGGACCCATACTTCACATTTCTGCAATAAAACTTTGGTCTACTCAACATTTCCCGGTTCACTTAGTTGGCTACTAGACTATAGTGTTCAACGTTTTTTTTTCCCCACATAACCAAAACTAAGATCTAAAAAAAGTCTAAAACATTGACTTTAAAATCAAATCTCAAATCTAGGTACTTAAAACAAATTGACATTCACATTTTCCTCATCACTGTGCCCAAAATGTCTCTTTGCAGCGACCATGAGTCTCCTGCCGTGCAGTTTGGTCTTCGTCCTCCTCCTCTGCCTCCCCGTCCTCGCTGAGGCCAAGCGGCAGCCTGGCGAGGGGAAACCCGACAAACCCCGCCAGCCTCCACCGTCGACGCCGCCGGCCAAGAGGCCCAGGAACCGCTCAGTGCCCGGCTCTGGAGAGCTGAGCACCAAGGAGGGACATCGCTGCACCTGGCAGACGTCTGGCGAAGGCCTGGTGAGCCTGCTGGTCAACTGCAGCACCGAAACACTGGGAGAGCCGCAGAGGTGAGGGAAGCATTAACAGTACAATGTCCTCCCTAGCTTTGTGGAAGACTTCAGGTGCGCGTATTTGGTGAGGGGTTTAGGCGTCCTTCGGTTTTTCAATTTAAAAAAAGGACTTTATAAACACGTTTTGTGTCTCATTGTAGTTTTTTTGCATCTCTTCGTAGTCGTGTTGTGTCTCTTTTTGGTCATTTTTGTTTTCTTTGGGGTTATTTTGGGTCTCTGTGGTCATGTGGC
This sequence comes from Sander lucioperca, assembly GCF_008315115.2. NCBI lineage: Eukaryota > Metazoa > Chordata > Actinopteri > Perciformes > Percidae > Sander > Sander lucioperca. The sequence goes on from NC_050187.1 coordinate 5,029,708, forward strand.
ATCTCTTTGTAGTCAGTTTGTGGTAGTTTCTTTTTCACATCATTTTGGACCGTTATTACCATATCTGTGTCTAAAACATTTGAAAAGCTAGAGCAGATAATAATAACATTTAAAAAGCTTAAAGAAAAAAACTTGCTAAAGAAGTCCAACTACAATCATTAGATTAGACATTAGAATTCTTTTGGTTACATTAATTTCGTTTAGGTGCTGCCCAAAACAGCTCAGATGCTGCACCTACACCTTACAATGGCAGGGAAAACCATGCAGTAATATCTTTACTTCACATTACTTTTCATTGCAATTACAATGTCCAACAACCTCCTACCGCCTGTCCCAATCACAACACAATTTCTCCCTCAACTTCTGCCGTACTACAACAATCAGAAAACAAAAAGCTAATTAAATGACAGTGTCAAGGCAGATTTATGCTTCTGCGTTAAATCGACGCCGTGGGTACGTATACAGAAATGTGGAGATACCGACCCTACGCCGTAGCCAGACGCGCGGGAAGATATTTTCGACAGGGGGTGCTGGGGAGCTGGGAGGGGGGAGGGGGGTGTCCACGTAGAGTCTAAAGATACTGTGTTACACAGGCTCTGTATTCTGCAGACCACTCTACCTCTGTCTCCTTTTAAAAACTCACTCGCCACTCCCCTCCATGAAGTACAGCTGAGCTGATGGTGTGTCTCGCTAGTACTCGGGTGTTTGGGGTTGGGCGATTGAAAAAAACCCCAAACTCTCTTTTGAGACATTGCTAAGTAGCACTGATAGATTTAGTAGAAACTCATTCCTTGTTGTGTGTGGCTGCGAGTGTGCATGCATGCTATGCGTAGGCTGAATCGCAATTGTGTCAGGACAAATATGATTGGCCAATACATACTGAAATATATACTGAATATAAATTAAATAATTTAAAAATTACTAAAATTCTCCCTCTCTTCATCCCACACCCCAAACATGACGTACAAAATGTTGTGGAACAGAAGCAACAACCAGAGATATTTTACGCTATAATTTTATTGTCATCGCAGTTTTAAAGCTTTGCCACCAGGAGGTGCACTTCCCACGCCTATGGCCGTAGCCTGACGTGCACCTCTCAAAAAATTGAACTACACGCCACTCGGCCGTGACTTGGTAGCGTTGCATTTCCCCCCTGACTCATTTCCTGGTTCTCCTTCTCCATAACAACATGAAATCAATGAGAGGGTTAACTTTTTCTGCTCCAGATTTCCCACCGTGGTCAGAAAGAACAGGGGAGACACTTTGTTTCTCTCACTATGACTCTAGAGTCACTACTCACTCCGAAGAAAATCCCTGTCACTATCTCACTCACTCTACCACACACTCCCCACCCACACACACACGCCGGCCCTGCTATTCTCTTACAGAGAACGACGCACACACCAACAGACAAGGCCACCTACGGGCTAGGGAGAAAGCTCTGCATGGAGCCCCCCTGGAACCATAAATCAGGATTCACAGTAACCGCTCCCCTATGTCTTCTTCCTTTACAAAACCCAGTCAAATGGCCTCCAGATTTTCTCATACACCCCCAATTCGCCTCTCAATATATATGCCAGTCTCTCCATGGACATACATTGCACCATAATCTGGATCCAAGCACCAATTGTAGGTGCCTCCATTTTCTTCCAGATGAGAGCTATAGTCCTTTTTACATATTTATAACCTTTATTCATTCAGGGAGGGCCACTGACTGCAACGTCTCGCCAAATGACGATAGCATATGTTTTTTTAGGAATCATGTACATCTCAACAACAAAAGCATTTACTGTTTTCCCTGAGGTCGTTTATAGATCCCAACATTTCCGACCGCACTAGAAGGCAGCTTCATTTCACAGAGAAGGAGAGAAATCTACGCCTACGCGTCTGACAAATGCAGCACTTTTGACCTCAGAGATCCTTTTTGCCTGTAGTATAGCAAAATCAATACATTTACGGTATTGTCTTGGGGTTTCACGTTCAGATTTGTTGGATACAGGTGCAGCAAAATCATCTTAGGGTCAAGTGGAATGTTGCAAGACAAGATGAACATAGATGAAACAGACACATTTTATAATCCAACCATTAATTATTTGCTACATTACATCACATATCCATGATCGGAAAGGAGCTGGATGAAGACAAACATCTTATTTTACCAGCCCCTTGCATACAAACAGAACTAGATACTCTGTCAGCCAGTTAAGAGTAAATTTTACAGTGAAAAGAGAAAGAGGTTGCAGAGTGCAACTCCTCGCCAACGGACGATATCACATTAACCTAATTCACCTTTAGTGCCCTTAAATTCATGTCACCTATAAATCTGACCAAGGCTAAACCGTTTTCACTCATTTACATAATTCAGGGGTTCACTTAGTGAGGAGGACACTCAGAACCAAGGATTATTATTCAAATCATTCCTGTACTGATGAGTTCAATTTTGGACATCTGCCTAATGGGAAAAATGTTGAGCTGAGTCGTGACCAGGTCACGCAGTGTGGTGTTTAAGGGTTCTTAGTGTTTGATTTTTAAGGGACAGTCTTTGTTGGTACAACTTAATCACATCTGACAAATGCAGCCCTCTGACACCAAAGGTGACCAGTGATTTTTTGGGAGGAAAAAGGCAGGTACAGGTCCAGATAAACGTACAGATAATAGTCGGTTAACACAAAATGCAATTTAGCAATTTGGTGTCTACCTTGGCTCGAGGTCTGCGCCGTCCGAGTGCCCTTCCAGTTCTAGTTTTGTTTCTGCTTCTCCTCCAGGTATTGGTGTCGTTACGCCGGTAAACCCGACCTGTGCCCGGCCTACGGGGTGAAGTCCAGCCAGTACTGGAAGCAGCAGGTGGGGAAGCTGAAGAAGAGGCAGAACGCCTGCGAAGGAGAGAAAGTCCTGAAGGCTAAAACCTGCAAGAAGGCTCCGGCCGAGGCCCACATGAAGCTCGCGCAACGCAGCGGAGAGGAGGAGAGGAAGGGTGCGAGGGAAGGAGGCAAGAAGAGAGGACCAGCAGCCAGTAAGGGCTCAGACGCAGGGAAGGCCGAGAGGAGTAAGAAGAAGGAGGAAGAGGACGAGGAGGAGAAGAAGAAGAGGGAGGAGAGGACTGGGTTTGATGACGAAGAAGGAGTGTTGAACGACATGGCGCCGGCACAGAGTTACTGCAGCGAGGGATGGCACTCCGTCTGCTCCTTCTTTGTCAAGTTCTTTGAGGGTTGATTTGGAAATTACGAAGGAAACGCAGAGCTCGTTTTTTGATACATGATGGTACGAGTTCACAATCTGAATTTTTTTTTATTATTGTACGGGAAACATCAGGCAGCTCATTAGTAAAGATCAGTCTTGTATAAAGTAACTGAAAGCAATACTTATGTAAAAGTACAAGTATCTTACAGAAAATGCCTTTGGTAGAAGTTAAAGTCACCTTTTAGAATATCAGTCGAGTAAATGTCTTAAAAGTACTTGATATTTACTGTACTTGAGTATCAAAGTAATTTTCTGATATTAAATGTACTTAATTATAGAAAATAAATAAATTAGAACTTTATTGTGGCTTCCTTTATAGTAAAGTGTTATATTCAGGGTGTCCACACCTTCTTAAACATCAAATTCAAAGTCTGACATCAACAAAGAGAAAAACAGAAACAGAATTTTCATTTTTGGTGGGGAAGTATCTTTCACTCCAACGTACCAAAACATTTCTTGCAAATACAGCCACAGGTGTGTAACGTTATGTTCACCGCTGTATCGGAGTTAAAGTTCACATTTTATATAGGAAATGTATCAGAGTAAAAGTGAAAGTTTCCAGAAATATAAATAACGAAGTAAAGTTCAGATAGATTAAATTTCTACTTGAGTACAGTAACAGAGTATTTGGACTTTATAACATTACAACACTGGTAAAGATAGTTTGGTTTTAAACAAATAAGTGGAGTCCAGATTTCGGATACTTTGACTTGGATTGTAGCCTGAGCCACCTTGCATCGAATGTGCAACGTTATAGTGAAGCGACAATTGATACCTGGCAATCTGAATTATATAAAACCATTAAATCAAAAATCAATACTGAATAAAAAGCCACAATTCATTATAAATGTTCCTTCCTGTCCCACTGCCCATCTGCTTTTTTCACTGAAACTTAGGCCCTATCTTCCCACAGCCCTATGTTCCCACATTTCTAAGATTGTTTTCCAAAACTAGGCCCTATGTTCCCATATTTTCTTTTTCATAAATTTGTAGATTTTATCCCCCTTTCTCCCAATTTGGTAGCCAATTACACTCAACCTATTATCCAGTAGCAATGGACTACAGATGGAATGTAACCCTAACCCTAACATAGGGCCTAATTTTAAGAAAATCTTAGAAATGTGGGAACATAGGGCCTAATTTTCAGTGAAAAAAAAATTCTTAGAAATGTGGGAACATTGGGCTGTGGAACCATTGGGCTGTGGGACCATTGGGCTGTGGGACCATTGGGTTGTGGGACCATAGGGCTGTGGGACCATAGGGCTGTGGGACCACTGGGCTGTGGGAACATAGGGCTGTGGGACCATAGGGCTGTGGGACCATTGGGTTGTGGGACCATAGGGCTGTGGGAACATAGGGCTGTGGGAACATAGGGCTGTGGGACCATAGGGCTGTGGGAACATAGGGCTGTGGGAACATAGGGCTGTGGGACCATAGGGCTGTGGGACCATTGGGTTGTGGGACCATAGGGCTGTGGGAACATAGGGCTGTGGGACCATTGGGCTGTGGGACCATTGGGTTGTGGGACCATTGGGCTGTGGGACCATAGGGCTGTGGGACCATTGGGCTGTGGGACCATAGGGCTGTGGGACCATTGGGCTGTGGGACCATAGGGCTGTGGGACCATTGGGCTGTGGGAACATTGGGCTGTGGGAACATAGGGCTGACCCCATCTGCTGATGTAAATCCTCAGCGGAGGGAACAGATGGAACAAACCAATCTGTTACTATTTGTCTTCAGTTTGTGTTAATTATCCACGTTTAGCGTCGTGTAAAGTTGGTTGTTGTTTTCCTCTCTAGAAATCATTCAAATCGTTCAATCAGATGAAACTGAAAAGTTGAAACTGTTGAAACTGTGTAATGTTTGACGAACAAATAAAATAGTGTCTTGGTGAACAATCAATGATCATCACTGATGATAGTAGTGATTACTAGATGGATAGTTTATTTTTGTGTGATGTGTAACCAATATTTTCTACAAACTTTATGTAACTGTTCTGTAAAAAACAATTGGTTGGATGTGATTTGTGGCAGATAGACTCGTGCAGTATTTTCATTTTTATATTTTTTAGACTTTTTAACACTGTTTCTGGAACAAAATGCTTCAAATAAACTAATGTTTTTTTTTCTAGTTCTACCAAGTTATTTACAACACTCACACATTCACGTTAGATGAGCAATATTATAAATGGATAAAATGTGGTGATATCTAACAGGATGAAACTTTACAGAGGTCATAACTTATTCAACACATTATTACGAACGGGTTCGTATGATATCCTCAGTGGTGGAAGAAGATCCTTTACTTAAATAACAGTACTAATACCACACTGTAAAAATACTCTGTTACAAGTAAAAGTCCTGCATTGAAAATGTTACTTAAGTAAAAGTCTGGAAGTATCATCAGGAAAATGTACTTAAAGTATTAAAAGTAAAAGTACTCAATGCAGAAAAATCCTCCCATTTTAGAAAGTGTAAAGGATCTAAACAGTTGTGTGTTTAATGGTCTAATCATCTCAGCTGGACTTGTAGGCCGTTATATTGTTGGCTAGTTCATTTATAATAAAACATCAGATTTTATAAACTACATGTGTTTTGTGTGCAGCAATCTTAATGTGCAAAGTAACTAGTAACTAAAGCTGTCAGATTGATGTAGTGGAGTAAAAAGTACAATACTTCTCTCTGAAATGTAGCGGAGTAGACTCAAGACTCGTACAAGTACCTCAGCATTTGGACTTTAAGTACAGTACTGGAGTGAATGTATGTCATATCTACAGTACTGGAGTAAATGTAGTTACATTCCACCACTGGATAGCCTACACGTTTACGGCGACCGCCAGCCGGTCACATTACAATTACGACAGTTAAGTTAAGTCTTTCCAGTGAAATTTAGCCGAGAAAAAGTGACTCTGAGCCGGGTACAGAGCACCGTGAGGTGACGGTAATTTCAGCAGCCGTTACAGTTGAGTTTAGCCGACAAAAGTTGACCGTCCTGTGTTGACAACAGTTAAGTTTCACCCAGACGTTTTCCTTGGATTAGGGTGGCACCTAAATCATGGTTGCAGCTGTCGCCGTGGTCCTGCTCCGCGCCCTGCTATGCCCTGCTACACCCTTATCTTCGACTTGATCTCGAGTTTCTGCACAGGAAAGTCACCGGGCGACTCTTCTGAACATAGTCATACTGAGAAATACAGAGAGAGTTGTGTGGAGCTGATAGTCTTAATTAGCTTTGTAGCAACTCATTTGGCAATGGCTTGAATGTAACAGACATTGATTAATACAAAAAAGTTACACACTAAAGCTTAAAGATAAGAAAAAAGGAACACCGGTTTCCTGGGTGAAAGTCTTGTGCTCATATTATGCTTTTTGGCTTTTCCCCTTTCCTTCATTGTGTTATATATCTTTTTTGTGCATGTTATAGGTTTACAAAGTGAAAAAGCCCAAAGTCCACCCCAAAGGGACTTACCATCTCCAACAGAAAACACTGTTCACAAACTGCTCCAAACAGCTCTGTTGTAGTCCAGCCTTTACTTCAGAGACAAACGTGGTCACTTTGGAACACACGTTATAATGCTCACCTAGCTGCTAGCATGGCACGCCCTCATACTCTGCTTCTGACTGGCTAGTAGTCCTTACCTAGGTACTGTCAGGACACGCCCTCATACTCTGCTTCTGACTGGCTAGTAGTCCTTACCTAGGTACTGTCAGGACACGCCCTCATACTCTGCTTCTGACTGGCTAGTAGTCCTTACCTAGCTACTGTCAGGGCACGCCCTCATACTCTGCTTCTGACTGGCTAGTAGTCCTTACCTAGGTACTGTCAGGGCACGCCCTCATACTCTGCTTCTGACTGGCTAGTAGTCCTTACCTAGGTACTGTCAGGGCACGCCCTCATACTCTGCTTCTGACTGGCTAGTAGTCCTTACCTAGCTACTGTCAGGGCACGCCCTCATACTCTGCTTCTGACTGGCTAGTAGTCCTTACCTAGGTACTGTCAGGGCACGCCCTCATACTCTGCTTCTGACTGGCTAGTAGTCCTTACCTAGCTACTGTCAGGGCACGCCCTCATACTCTGCTTCTGACTGGCTAGTAGTCCTTACCTAGCTACTGTCAGGGCACGCCCTCATACTCTGCTTCTGACTGGCTAGTAGTCCTTACCTAGGTACTGTCAGGGCACACCCTCATACTCTGCTTCTGACTGGCTAGTAGTCCTTACCTAGCTACTGTCAGGGCATGCCCTCATACTCTGCTTCTGACTGGCTAGTAGTCCTTACCTAGGTACTGTCAGGGCACGCCCTCATACTCTGCTTCTGACTGGCTAGTAGTCGTTACCAGTGATGCCGGGTAATGCGTTACTTGTAACGCGTTACTCTAATCTGACCACTTTTTTCAGTAACGAGTAAGCTAACGCGTTACTATTTCCAAACCAGTAATCAGATTAAAGTTACTTATCCAAGTCACTGTGCATTACTATTTTTGTCATTTTCCTTAGTAAAAATATATATTGTTTTTACTTTCTTCTTGCATCTCGGGGAGTGAAGTCACGTATGCGACGACAAGTCACGTTTTCAGCATGTGGACAGTTAACGTGTACAACAACAATGGAGGGAGGAGAGAGATGCACGTTTTCTAGCTGGAAATACAGTCACTTTTTTGAGCTTGTGTCAGCTAAAGATGGCAATATTAAGGTTCGTTGTACACTCTGTGCTGGTGGCGACAAAGTGCTATCTAGCTACAAAAACACAATTTGAAGAAACATTTGGAGTCACAGCACTGCAGTCAAACTTACAGAGCAAGTCCCACCAGGTGGTGCGAAGCAGAGAGCAGGAGGTCCCCCACCACCCAAACAACAAAAGCTGGACTTCGGTGCAAAACCAGTAAGTGGGGGAGAGTTGAAGAAGTTGGTCGGGCAGTATGTTGTAGAGGAAATGCTGCCCTTAAACACGGTTGACTCGCTTCGAATCGAAGCGAGGGATCTTGTTTATTATGGCACGAAACGTGCCATAATAAACAAGATCCCTACTACTGGCAACGGCGAGCTGCCTCACAGTAAACCGTCATTTTTATGTTGAGGCTGTGGGGGTGTTGTCAGCAGCTGCTGAATGTAACTAATAAAGTAACTTGTAATCTAACTTAGTTACTTTTAAAATCAAGTAATCTGTAAAGTAACTAAATTACTTTTAAAATCAAGTAATCTGTAAAGTAACTAAGTTAATTTTTCAAAGTAACTGTGGCAACACTGGTCCTTACCTAGGTACTGTCAGGGCACGTCCTCATACTCTGCTTCTGACTGGCTAGTAGTCCTTACCTAGGTACTGTCAGGACACGCCCTCATACTCTGCTTCTGACTGGCTAGTAGTCCTTACCTAGGTAGTGTCAGGACACGCCCTCATACTCTGCTTCTGACTGGCTAGTAGTCCTTCCCTAGGTACTGCACATGTGCGACTCCCAACAAAGATGGAACAGAAGTGAGATGTCTCACTCTGTAGCTAAAACAGAGAACTCAACACACAGGGTAAAAAGAGGAGCTGCAGCAATGTGCAGTACAACACCAATATGGTGTTTTTTGAAAATTAAACCATGTAAACTATTCTGGTACAACCTCTAAATAGAATTATGAACATGAGCATTATATGAGCACTTTAACGTCTTCTGGGACATAAACTCTGCTCCTCTGCTTGATCTCTCGTCTACGTGGATCTTTATAAAACAGCATTCATTGTGGTTCATACAGTAATAAAAACCTGGAATAGAAACAAATTACAGTGCATTACTTTAGCTGTACAAATGGTTCATTAGAACGGCCCGAAGTATTTAATTTGGAATATCTTGGTATTATAAGGTATTTGTAGTAGGATTGTAATGTTAAATGTGATGTCCACGCAATAACTTTAAAGACAGATACCAGTAAATCATGAGAAGGTTCCAGAAAGAAACAGAACAGTTCTGTATTTTGTGAGGATTTTTTTTTTTCGTCAACCCAACCTGTGCACCGTTCAGGGGGAACCTCTCAGGCGTGGCCACATTTCAGATATTTCATTGTTCTTTCTCATACAGTTTTAAATTATGGATGAGGAGCAGTTGTTCAGAGTCACCCAGTGTGTCCTTTCCCTGTTTTTTTTCTTCACTTTCTGCCTCTCTGTCTCTGTCTTTGTCTCACATTGATGCATCGGTCCTCATATTATCACACGCAGTATTGCAGCATAGCAGTAAAGAATGGAGGAAAGAGTGGAAACAGGAAATAACAAAAGTAAATGACAAATGAGTTAAAGAGTTATAGAGCACCACTGTTGCACAACCTTGTGAGTCACTGCAGCTGCACTTTTTTAATGTTCTTCACTGAATGGCTGCAAATTGCTGCCTGTAAACGGTTGTGCTCTCTGAAGTGAAAAGAAACAGCTTGAAAAAGATAAACAGCTTAAAAGGTTAAGAAAGGTTCCACACAAAACAGATTGATGTGTGATTCATGCAGTGTAACAACGCTAACCTTTAGAGAAACCTCCCACAGTCACAGTGGGTGTTTAAAAATTCTCCTTTACTGCATGATGCATACCGGGACCGATGTTGTGTTCATTGATTTGACTTTAATTCAGCATGTTAACTTTTAATTATTTCTTCACACTGAGTTTTCAGCCTCTCGAGAGTGGAGCATCCTTCCACAGGACAAAGTGGTCAAAGGCTTCAGGGTCCCCTCAGGTTGGGGGAAGAAAATAACAGCATCGGTCGTTTCAGCAAATGCTCCAAAACAACGTTTACGTTCAGGGCGTGTCCAAATCCACGTTTGCTAGTTTGACGGCGGAAAAAAGGGTCCGTATGCCAGGCGCATGGTTCAAAAGGGTTGTACTTAGTGTCTCCATTAATTAGGGCCCGAGCGCCGACAGCGGCGAAGGCCCTATTGAAAGTGAAGGAATTATTATTTTTCTTTCTTTCTTTCTTTCTTTCTTTCTTTCTTTCTTTCTTTCTTTCTTTCTTCCGGCAAATTAATCGCTTTTTTGAGGGGCTTAACGTACTCAAAAACTCACCAAAATGGGTGGTCGCATCAAGCCTGGTGAAAATGTACGTATTTTAAGGGTTTGGGGACTAGGCCCACAAAAATGGCTCGCTGGCGCCACCTATACTTTAATGAACTCCTCCTACAGATCTCATCCGATGGACTTCAAATTTGGTGTTTGCCATCTCAACATCTTAAAAATGAAAAGTTATTAAAAGCAAAAAATGTCGTCAAACGGTGTGGGCGTGGCATGGTGGCCATTTTGAGCATTTATCGATGAACGAAGAAGTTGTTGTAACTTTAGTGCTAGCACTGCTGCTAGCACTAAAGTTACAACAACAGCTAGCCACCTCATTTTCAATGGAAAATCACTGCTACAACACACATGAGTTCACCCTAATCTACAAAATGTATAGAACTACTTCCATGTCCCTGTTCTGCAGGTGTTCAACGCAAAGTTGGAAGTGCGCCCTCGTTTAGAAGAAGTCTCCCGGCTAATCCTGCCTTGTACCGACCGAAGTTGGAGAAACAGCTAGCTGATGTGGTATTACCTAAAATGGTTAGCACACACCAAATTTTTCGGCCGATGACATAGACAGCCCTGCTGATTTTGATCAGCTCACCCAGAGACTGAAGGCAGGACACATTCAGAAACCGTATCTCACTCTAAACAGCATGGATATTTTTTTTCCAAGTTTGTATGTGTGTGGAAGCACAAGAGACACAAAAAAACACCCCAAATCCCAGAAAAAGTGATTTTTTCATAATATGGGCACTTTAACCTAAACCACAATCTTTTTTCTAATCTTAAGGCTATGTTCACACTTGCCGTCTTTTTTTAAGCTACCAGCGTCAGTTTTACATTATAATCCTGTGGAGTAAACCAAAAGTCCTGAGCGCTTTTTTAAATGCCACCGCCAGCTTATTTTCTGCAGCTCAGGGCGTCTTTTTTGAAGTTGAAAAAAGTTCAACTTTCCTCAGAAGATTTGTTTCATTTTTAAGGGACCATGTACAATATTAAACACACATGTGATAGTTTTTAGATTACTGTACAAATGGCCAAGGTGGTGGTGATGATGAAGGGTGTATGGTTTGGTGGTTTATGGTTTTAGTTCACGTTTATATAATTGTTCTAACTTGTATGTACTCATCAGCTTTACGTTTTCAAGTAACACTTAGTATTTGAGGTGTGTGCATGTCCACTTAGGTCACTCGTCGGTCTACAGGATGAACAAAAAAAGGCTCGGCAGCTTTAAAAATAGAACATGTAACTTTGCTGTAGAATGAGTCCCAAGTACAGAAAAAAAGAGAGAAAAACCGGGAATTTGGAGCGCTTGGACACTTCTCTGCGGTTACCATACCAACAACACAAGAGGCAGAGTGTGTGTGTGTGTGTGTGTGTGTGTGTGTGTGTGCTATAGTGGGATCTATGGCAATTTGGCAGGATGGATGGTGTAGCCTGCAATTTGTTCTGTCAAAGGGGTTGTATGAACCTGTGGACATCCATCCTGCCAAAAAAATACACTATAACACACACACACACACACACACACACACACACACACACACACACACACACACACACACACACACACTTTATAGTCAAGTAGCATAGCAGGCTACTCTTTACCTGCCTACAGTAACGCTGAAATATAGTTTTTATTTTTTTTTATTTGATTAAATAACAGTTATATGTGGACATCTTAAAAAACGTTTAAACCCGTCTTAGATGTTGAGACATCTTGACCAGCACATGACAAAAAAAAAAAATAACTCACTGAGTTATTATCCAAGAGAAAAATATGCAAAGTTGATATTTGGAACCCAGGCTCTGACGATCTCAAATTTCATTAAAATTTGCCATTTTCAGCGTGTAGCTTGCTAACTCGAAGTGAAAGGAAATTTGACAACGGCAACACACAGAGAGCGGAAGGTGAGGGGCAAAGCCTGGAAATGTATTTCCGTTTAACCAGACTAGCCCAGAGCCAGACATGTATAAAGTACTAGAGACCCAGACTTGAGTAAAAGTGCTCTATCAAAAAAGTGACTTGAGTAGAAGTTGAAGTGCTCTTTAAGCACCACACTTAAGTGAGAGTACTAAAGTATTCAAATTTGTTTGTACTTAAGTATTGCAAGTAGTTTATTTTAAAATGTACTACTCAAGTACTGAAAATAAAAGTACAAGTATTGTGTTATGTAGTTATTCAAGAAAGCAGTCAAAAGTTTGAATATCATATTGTTTATATTATTTCAAATGTTTAGCCTAAAGGACACTCGCAATTCTTTTGGCTGTAGCCAGGGGCACCGCCAGGAATTTTGGGCCCCATGAAAAAAAATCAAATTGGGCCCCCTCTGCGCAGCTGTTGTCACCACATCTCTAGGACCTAACTGTCCCATCAAAAGCTTTACATAACTCTAATTAAAGGCTTGCAACTGTCTTGCTTCTTGTAGTTCAATACAGTTAATATTGTCTGTATCTTACATGCAGGCTCAGGTAAGCTACTCACTGTTTCCAACTGTCCAGCATCCAGTACAGACAGTAGGTTGTTGTTTTTTTTAAATTTTATTTCATAATGATCATTATGTGAGAAAATAATTGTTATTAATGTGTTTGAATTTCTTCATGTCATGTCATTAATAAATATTTCATTTTCGTTTTTGTAATGGTAAAAAGAGCAAGAGAGACAGAGAAATCCCCACAGATTCCCTGCTATGATGCTAACTGGCATGTCATTGAACACAATGTTACTGAGATAGGGAGGGGCACAGTTAGGGGGAGACTGGGGTGCTGCTGACTCATCTGTTAAGTCTGCTAAAAGGGGCAGGGACAATGATTTAATATGAATATCTTGCTAAACGTTTCCCTGCACTGATTAAATGGTGATTAAATGTAGGCTAACACTAGTCTGTAGCTAGCTAGCTTATTTCACTATGGACATTAATCCCACTCACAGACTACAGGCTACCCTCCTTTCTTGGTGAAAAACTGGGTTACAGTTTGACACCCTTTCCTTTGTTTTTCCTCTCTCTCTTTCCTCTCTTTCCTTTTTTGAAAACCAGATTTTGATTTAATGTTACTTGGTAACACTGTAGTCACTGTAGTTCTGGCGCATCTACTGACTGCAACTAAACACCGTCAATGAGTGCGCTAAGGCAGGACCAAACCATTTCATGCAGATACAGGGGGGTGGTCCATCAATATGGATGTTTACTTTTTGGTCAATGGGGATATTTAACTTTTACTGCCAAAAACAAGTAAAAACAAAGAGATCATTGATTGTATTATTATATTTGAAATATATATGCTGAATGATGATGGTTTAATAATTTTATATTAGTTTTTACCTATTTTTTGGGGCCCCTGTCAGTCATGGGCCCTTGGAATTGTCCTAACTTTTCCCCCCTATACGGCACCCTTGGCAGTAGCAGCAGTACAAGGACAGGAATGTACACAGCAGCATGGGTAGCTAGTTAGCTAGCGCTTTCTGATAGCTCAAGCTGGGGTGCCATTTGTGTATAATATTTGTAACTTACCTTGATATGTTTCTTCAAATTCGACGGTGAATTTTTGAAGGTGTTTATTTCGCAATCTTTCGGGAGGCAGAGTAGGCGCTTCATTCTATATGAGTAGGCGCTTCATTCTATATGAATTGTCTTTCACTCCGACAAATGAAAACATGGACCCTAATTAGGGCCAGGGGTGGTCTCCTTCCTCACCCTCACCGCCACGATCACGGAAAGTTGCTAACAAAGCTCAAGTGTTCTCAATGCAGGCAGGCAGCAGAGCAAAAGGCAGAACGGGAGCACGCGCGGTCTTCTTCTTGATCGCTTGATTCACTCAATTATGAGCCAGCTCCATCAAACCTGGTGATAGAGCCATCTACCGCTCTGCCAGTGATAATGTGGGTTTGGAATGATTCGTAACATTTTTATAATTGTAACGAGTAACGATGCAGCACATAAAAAATGTATCAGAGTAAAAGTATTAAACTCATCGAAAATATGTACTTAAGTAGAAGTAGGAGAAACAAATAATCCTCCAGTAGAGTACAGATACAGCCTTTTAGTACTTAAGTACAGTAGTGAAGTAGTTCTACTTTGTTACTATACTGCTCTGCCCAGAACAGACAGCAGGGTTTTAGACGTAGAAAATCCAAAAGGTCACACAGTAGATTAAATGGAAATAATTATTCAGGAGGATTGCCGGTCATCGCCCGTAATTACAGGCTTCTCACATCTATGACAGTACCCACATCATAATCACCTCTCCCACTTCACATCTCCATGGTGGCCTGATTGTCCCTGTACAACGCGCACACACATAAACACACACTCTTACACACACAGCAGGGGGCAGCATGGGTCAGATCCTCCATAGATTCGGACACTAAGACCCCCCCCATGTCAGACGCTGGCTCTCTGCCTGTAAGGACTCGGGCACAGTGAGGTGCTGGCAGCTCCCTGCCTCGCCTCAGCTCAGCTTTTGTTCCACAGCTTTTCTCTACCATCTTCATTTTTCCTTTCCCCTTTTTGGTCATTGTGGGCACTCGCCTCTGTGCACACTGCCAAACGAATCCACGGTTTTGCAGGGCCACAGATGTAGTCACAAAAGCTTTCTGGGAAACAGAGATTTCTCTTTCAGCCTTCAAGAAACTTTATTTTGCCTTTAAAAAAGTTGCTTCCAGTTTTACTGTCTTATGGTTGGACTGTATATTTATAAAGCTGCAGACAGGATTTAAACCCACAACCTCTCTGTCACAAAACCTTCTTCACCAGCTGAACAATCAGGACTTTTTGAGCTATATCAGCTTTTACACAGAGAATAATTGCACTCAAAGTTCAAATGAGAACATCAGCGGTTCACAATCTTCATCTTAGTCTTAGGGCGTTTTCACACCTACCTCATTTGGTCCGGAGTTTCAGACTTTTCAGTTTGGTCCGAACCAAAATTGCAGGTGAGAAAGATGCCTCGGACCATGGTCCGGATCAAAAGACCAAATTTTGGTCCGACCAAAAGAGGTGGTCTCGGTCCGGACCAAACTGAACCATGGTCCGGTTCGTTTATAGTGTGAAAGCATTTTTTGGATGGTTCGGACTTTCAGACCAAATACAAGAAGCTCTGGCAGGCTCTCCTTGTGTTATAAGACCGGGGAAGCTCCTTTAAGGAATAGCTCGGTGCTTAGTGTGTAGGCTACATGAGAGAGTGACAGTGTCAGCGTTCAGAGCAGACAGCTGTCGGCTGTCAGAGCTGAGAATACATCAGCAGTTTATTTGTTAAGTGATAGTAAACGTACAGTGTAGGTTTCCGTTTGTCTCTGAATAAATGCTCCAGATAGAAAGTTCCCGTGTCTTTGGTTCTCAACATCACAACAAAACAAAAAGAGCCGCGGCAGTAGAGGAGAGTAGCAGTCAGTAGGGGAGAGCAGCAGTCAGTAGGGGAGAGCAGCAGTCAGTAGGGGAGGGCAGCAGTCAGTAGGAGAGAGCAGCAGTCAGTAGGGGAGAGCAGCAGTCAGTAGAGGAGAGCAGCAGTCAGTAGGAGAGAGCAGCAGTCAGTAGAGGAGAGCAGCAGTCAGTAGGAGAGAGCAGCAGTCAGTAGGGGAGAGCAGCAGTCAGTAGGGGAGAGCAGCAGTCAGTAGGAGAGAGAAGCAGTCAGTAGGAGAGAGCAGCAGTCAGTAGAGGAGAGTAGCAGTCAGTAGGGGAAAGTAGCAGTCAGTAGAGGAGAGCAGCAGTCAGTAGGAGAGAGCAGCAGTCAGTAGAGGAGAGCAGCAGTCAGTAGGAGAGAGCAGCAGTCAGTAGAGGACAGTAGCAGTCAGTAGGAGAGAGTAGCAGTCAGTAGGAGAGAGCAGCAGTCAGTAGAGGAGAGCAGCAGTCAGTAGGGGAGAGTAGCAGTCAGTAGGGGAGAGTAGCAGTCAGTAGGAGAGAGTAGCAGTCAGTAGGGGAGAGCAGCAGTCAGTAGGGGAGAGCAGCAGTCAGTAGAGGAGAGCAGCAGTCAGTAGGAGAGAGCAGCAGTCAGTAGGGGAGAGCAGCAGTCAGTAGGGGAGAGCAGCAGTCAGTAGAGGAGAGCAGCAGTCAGTAGGAGAGAGCAGCAGTCAGTAGGGGAGAGTAGCAGTCAGTAGGAGAGAGCAGCAGTCAGTAGGAGAGAGCAGCAGTCAGTAGGAGAGAGTAGCAGTCAGTAGGAGAGAGCAGCAGTCAGTAGGGGAGAGTAGCAGTCAGTAGGAGAGAGCAGCAGTCAGTAGGAGAGAGCAGCAGTCAGTAGGAGAGAGCAGCAGTCAGTAGAGGAGAGTAGCAGTCAGTAGGGGAAAGTAGCAGTCAGTAGGGGAGAGCAGCAGTCAGTAGGGGAGAGCAGCAGTCAGTAGGGGAGAGCAGCAGTCAGTAGAGGAGAGCAGCAGTCAGTAGGAGAGAGCAGCAGTCAGTAGAGGAGAGCAGCAGTCAGTAGGAGAGAGCAGCAGTCAGTAGGGGAGAGCAGCAGTCAGTAGGAGAGAGCAGCAGTCAGTAGAGGACAGTAGCAGTCAGTAGGAGAGAGTAGCAGTCAGTAGGAGAGAGCAGCAGTCAGTAGAGGAGAGTAGCAGTCAGTAGGGGAGAGTAGCAGTCAGTAGGAGAGAGTAGCAGTCAGTAGGAGAGAGCAGCAGTCAGTAGGAGAGAGCAGCAGTCAGTAGGAGAGAGCAGCAGTCAGTAGAGGAGAGCAGCAGTCAGTAGGAGAGAGCAGCAGTCAGTAGAGGAGAGCAGCAGTCAGTAGGAGAGAGCAGCAGTCAGTAGGAGAGAGCAGCAGTCAGTAGAGGAGAGCAGCAGTCAGTAGGAGAGAGCAGCAGTCAGTAGGAGAGAGCAGCAGTCATTAGGGGAGAGCAGCAGTCAGTAGAGGAGAGCAGCAGTCAGTAGGAGAGAGCAGCAGTCAGTAGGGGAGAGCAGCAGTCAGTAGGAGAGAGCAGCAGTCAGTAGAGGAGAGCAGCAGTCAGTAGGAGAGAGCAGCAGTCAGTAGAGGAGAGCAGCAGTCAGTAGGAGAGAGCAGCAGTCATTAGGGGAGAGCAGCAGTCAGTAGGAGAGAGCAGCAGTCAGTAGGAGAGAGCAGCAGTCAGTAGAGGACAGTAGCAGTCAGTAGGAGAGAGTAGCAGTCAGTAGAGGAGAGCAGCAGTCAGTAGGGGAGAGTAGCAGTCAGTAGGGGAGAGTAGCAGTCAGTAGGAGAGAGCAGCAGTCAGTAGGGGAGAGTAGCAGTCAGTAGGAGAGAGCAGCAGTCAGTAGGGGAGAGTAGCAGTCAGTAGGGGAGAGTAGCAGTCAGTAGGAGAGAGCAGCAGTCAGTAGGGGAGAGAAGCAGTCAGTAGGAGAGAGCAGCAGTCAGTAGGGGAGAGTAGCAGTCAGTAGGAGAGAGCAGCAGTCAGTAGGAGAGAGCAGCAGTCAGTAGAGGAGAGCAGCAGTCAGTAGGGGAGAGCAGCAGTCAGTAGAGGAGAGTAGCAGTCAGTAGGAGAGAGTAGCAGTCAGTAGGAGAGAGCAGCAGTCAGTAGAGGAGAGTAGCAGTCAGTAGGAGAGAGCAGCAGTCAGTAGGAGAGAGCAGCAGTCAGTAGAGGAGAGCAGCAGTCAGTAGAGGAGAGTAGCAGTCAGTAGGAGAGAGCAGCAGTCAGTAGGAGAGAGTAGCAGTCAGTAGGGGAGAGCAGCAGTCAGTAGAGGAGAGTAGCAGTCAGTAGGAGAGAGCAGCAGTCAGTAGGAGAGAGCAGCAGTCAGTAGGAGAGAGCAGCAGTCAGTAGAGGAGAGCAGCAGTCAGTAGGGGAGAGCAGCAGTCAGTAGGAGAGAGCAGCAGTCAGTAGGGGAGAGTAGCAGTCAGTAGGGGAGAGTAGCAGTCAGTAGGGGAGAGCAGCAGTCAGTAGGGGAGAGTAGCAGTCAGTAGGGGAGAGTAGCAGTCAGTAGGAGAGAGCAGCAGTCAGTAGAGGAGAGTAGCAGTCAGTAGGAGAGAGCAGCAGTCAGTAGGAGAGAGCAGCAGTCAGTAGAGGAGAGCAGCAGTCAGTAGGGGAGAGCAGCAGTCAGTAGGAGAGAGCAGCAGTCAGTAGGAGAGAGCAGCAGTCAGTAGGAGAGAGCAGCAGTCAGTAGGGGAGAGCAGCAGTCAGTAGGGGAGAGTAGCAGTCAGTAGGGGAGAGCAGCAGTCAGTAGGGGAGAGTAGCAGTCAGTAGAGGAGAGTTGCAGTCAGTAGGGGAGAGTAGCAGTCAGTAGGGGAGAGCAGCAGTCAGTAGGAGAGAGCAGCAGGCAGTAGGGGAGTGCAGCAGGCAGTTGAAAAAACTCCGACACAGAGAGAGGAGACGAGAGGACGGGGAAGCCCGTCTACAAACCAATCAATTCTAAGTATCTGGAGACGCGGCTCACGTATGACGACAGGTCGTAGTTTTGTCACGTATAGATCTTTAGTGCGCCTGCATAACTGCAGTGTGAAACCAAAACTTACCGGATCAAATGTTGATCAAACTGTTTAACTTATTTTATTATTTATTTACATTTATTTTATCGTTATTAATACATACTGGCCCTCATTTATCAACCTAACGTAGAAACCAGCGCAGATATGAGCGCAGAAATCCTCTTACGACAGGCTTCACATGTGATTGATGAAACGTTCGTATCACACCAATCAGAGCGTAAGAATGGTCGTACATTGATAAATGCAGCGGCTGGAAACGGGTCATCTGGCTCCAGAACCCCACAGGCTAAAACAATGTTGCAGAATTTTTCTGCCGTGTATAGTAGGGTCCCCCCGCTGATGCAAGACCATGAGCCATCTGCCCTTAATCAATCCGATGGGGCCCTCCACCGTGGCCCGTGTGCGTACGTGTGTACTGTTGTACCAGCGAGTAGAGGTCTTTTAAAAGAGCCAGATCTGCCATTGCTAATAAGTGATCAACTGATGACTTCTCCTTCTCCTGATAAACTTTGTATATGCTGCACCGCAAGTCCACACTGACTCGAAAACATGCGTACACGAGTTCAGACCAGACGTGAGATTTTATCGCAGCCTACGCTCACGTTCAAATTGATAAATCCCTTGCTTTGCGTAGGAATCGGCGTACGCCCGTCCTACGCCTGTTTTTGGTCGTACACACATTTCATAAATGAGGGCCACTGTGTGTATATGTTTATACTTATATTGTTTATATTCTTTTTATCCTTATATTTGAATGTGTGACATGCACCAACAACACCATGACAAATTCCTTGTATGTGCAAAAACGTACTTGGCAATAAAGCCCTTTCTGATTCTGATTTCTGATTCTGATGTATACAATGAAACAAAAACGTGAACCTTGGTCCAGACCTTGGTTCGGACTTTCAGGTGTGAAAGCGCCCTTACTCTTTGCATCATTTACATTATTATAGTCTGCATTCGGCCATATTTTTTTAGCCTTCGCTTTAAAAAATAAAACGTGCCATTTGGTTGTTTTCTCATCTGAAGAAATGCTTTTTTGTCAGCACTAAAACTGTTACATAGAACAGTTAAAGACACTGATATGGCCGTTTATATATTTACCACAGTTATAGTTATGGTTGGTTAAGTTTAGGGAGAGAAGTGAGTTGGTTTAGGTTAGAAAACAGATCATAGCAGCGCTGTCACAGAGGACGATGCTGTCCAAGAAACGTCCTCTTGGACCCACTTTGCAGAGCCCCACAGGAAGATTCAGGATTCCTTTTTACTGTCATTCAGCAAAACACAGAAATATGTAAAGCATGGACAACACTGAACAAAGTTGTTTCTGCCTTTGACCATCAAACTTGTCAACTACTCTCTGCGAGCGCCAGACACTGAGTCAATAGACTGGCTCTTAGACTTATTTCAGCTAAAACCACAGAATTTATTTATAATTTATATCTTAAACTGTGAAATACTGACTCAACAGTACAATCATTTTGTGCAAGAACTCAACTGTGCAATACTCTATTTAATCAGGTTATCTCCCTAAGATTAAGTTGTCCTTTGAAAAGTGAGGTCACTTCTTCAAAAGGCAGTTCAACAGTTCAGGCTGGGATTTGATTTAGCTTAGTGCAAGTTTCCGGGTCTTGCATGTGTTATTTAGATAATGTTCCTCACAAGTAAAGAAGCAAAAAAACAGGTTTACAGGTTTGCATGTGTGTGTGTGTGTGTGTGTGTGTGTGTCTCTCTCACCCGGGCCTGACTGATCATCTGTTGCTCGGAGTCTTTCTGGATGATGGCTTTCTTTTTTTTCAGATTATTTTTGGGCCTTTTTCCGCCTTTAATGGGCAGATGGACAGGACAGGTGAGAAAGGGGAGAGCGAGGGGGGGAAGACATGCAGGAAATCTTCACAGGTCGGAGTCGCACGCTGGCCCTCTGCGTCGAGGCATAAACCTCTAAATATATGTGCACCTGCTCTACCCACTAAGCCACAGGATGATAGCTTTCTTCACCACCGTTGAAATGATGAAGGGGACTTGACTAGACAAACCTGAGAACAGCAGAGATAAGACACACAGAAAACACACACACACACACACACACACCCTCCCCTCCCTGAACGACATCCATTCATCCCGCTGTCTCAGCAGAGCTAAGGCAATCATCACAGATTGCTCCCATCCTGCCCACCCCCTGTTTGACCTGCTGTCCTCTGGCAGGCGCTACAGGTCAATCAGGAACAGGACAAACAGACTCAGGAACAGCTTCTTTCCACAAGCCATCACCACACTGAACACACACACTCACTAGCACCCCCCGCACGCACACACACACACATTCACACCTTCACATACGGACCATGTGCAATAACCAATAACCAGTACTTCTAGTGTGTATATTTCTTTCTATTTTTGTGTATATATTTCTTTCAAATTCTGTGTGTATATACATTTTGTATATTTCTTTCTAATTTGTTGTTTTACTATTTATTTATTTCTTGTCTTTTAGATTTAGATTTATAATACTGGGTGAACTGCTGCTAAAAAAATCCGTTGTTCATTTTGTACAATGACAATAAATCTTCTGATTCTGATTCTGACACACACACACACACACACACACACACACACACACAAACACACATCTGTAAAAAGGTCAAAATTAAGAGTTAAAATTCATCCAATGGGATGAGACCTTCAAGTTCTAAAGTCTTTTGGGATGTTAAAACATTAACATGGTACAAAGTAATGAACCATGAAGGCAGTCTTCCCATGTTCAGTAGTTAGTCGTGGGGTATCAATCGTTAGTCGGTCCTGAGATCTGGTCCAGTGAACAGTTTATAACTGAGGAGAGAAGTGATGTACCGAGGCAGCTTTAGAGACATTTCTACATAATAAAATAACTGTGTGAATAGTGTAGCTCTCTTCTTGTTGCTAGCGAGGACCAACTTACTTGTTCTTATGAGTATGACATTTATCATAACTTAATAAGGAGAGAGTTTAATAGCAGCTAGGTAACACCTTAAGCCTTCTGTTGTCTTCCCATCGACCATGCAACTTTTTGTTTTTCTGGGTCAAAACACTTTTGTCGCTTTTCCCAATGTTTTTGGTTTAAAAGACACCCACATTTCTGATATAAAAACTCTTTTGAAAATGGCAGGCTTAACATCGTTCCTTAAAGGTGCTGTAGGTAGGATTGTGAAGATCCAGGATGTAGTCAAACAATTTGAGCATCAACAACTTCTCAGTCCTTCCCCCCTTTCTGCTAAAGCCCAAAACGGTCTCCTAAGCCCCTCCCCCCACAAGGGAGAATGAATGTGTGTGCAGGAGCAGTGATTGACACTCAGTAAGTGGTTTTAGAACATAAGATACATCTCCTGTGTCAACAGCCAATAGAGAAGTAAGCTGGTAAAGTCGATCTACAAACTATAGAAAGAAAATGATCCATAATCCATTTTATTTTTATGTTACAACCAGCTGGTCGAAATGGCAGAGTATTAGACGGAGTCTCATCGACCGCTGAGAAGCCCGGTAACATTATATGGTCAAGTGAGACTGAAGAGAGGAAGAGCGCCCAGCGGCGTTAGAACAAAGCCGTGAATCAGAAAAATAAAACGTGTTTTTCGCCAATTCATCACTACAAATGTAACTGTAGCAAGCATCTCAAAATCACTCACGTTATCCACATTCATATTTAGAAAGAAACAAATGATATATCCAGCTACAAAAAGCCTAAAAGTCAGAAGTTAGAACGGAAGTACAAAGAGGCGTTGTCTTGGAGATGATACATCGCCTCGTCTTGTCTCATTGGTGTGAACTGGCAGCTTTCAGGACGCTGCAGACCGACGCGTTGCAAGAAGTTGCAAGTTTACACTCGTCTCATTGCGAATCTTTGGTCAGAACTTGGCTTTAGTCACTCAATGGTGTGTTAAGCCCCCCAACGTCTCCTTCCAGGCAGCGCTGCAACCGTTGACTTCAAGGCACCTAACCCTAACCCTAACCATAACCATTGCCTAATCGACTTCAAGGCAGCGCTGCGACCGTTGACTTCAAGGCACCTTATCCTAACCTTAACCCAGTGTTGGGAAGGATACTTTCAAAACGTATTCCGTTACAGAATACAGAATATATGCCCACAAATGTAATTTGTAACGTATTCTGTCACATTACTCAATCTGAGTAACATATTCTGAATACTTGGATTACTTCCACATTGAGTGGAGTAAAGTGAAGTGTAGGAATGCGGCCATCACATACAGGTTGCTACATACAGCCTGCTAAACAGGCCTATTCTGGCATGTTCTTTTGTTCCAACTGGCTGAATGTGTACCTGAACAAGCAGATAGATTTTTGTATTTGTAGTCCCGAACTGCATACTACAAAAATCTAACCGCAGTCTAAGCTACCATGAGCTAATTTTAGCTAACGTTAGCTAGCATGTCAAACGGGGCTAGTCAATCAAACGGCTCTGGAGCTTGTAAATCAGCACATAGGAGAATGTAAAGTCGCACATCAACTATTAAATAGCAAGATGACCAGTAAAATTACAGACTACTACCCTTCGCTAATTAAAAAAAAAAAAACGTACTTTAAGATGCTTCTTCAGGTTGGAGGTGGAGTAATTTGGACGCTGAAAGGAGGTTGGTTGCTGGCAAGCAGAGGTTGCACTGCACAGTTATATTTCATTCTCCCTGTTCTTTCTTTAATGTGAAATGCTGTTTGAATTTCAAAGATAGAAACGCATTCTAACCCTGGCTCTGTTGTGCCGGTTACGACTCCATTGTGAGTGATCACGCAAATAGCTATTTTTTTCGTTTTCATATTGGGGCTTCTGGGAAATGGAAGCCTTAATTTGCCTTAATTTGGAGTTGCCTTAATTTATTCAGAGAGTGAATAAACTCGTGAAACAGAGAAGTATCATCATGTAATACATTGATTTCAACAATGTAACTGTATTCTAAATACCAACTATTTAAATTGTAACTGTAACGGAATACAGTTACTCATAATTTGTATTCTGAATACGTAACAGCGGTACATATTCGTATTCCGTTACTCCCCAACTGCCTTAACCATAACCATTGCCTAATCTTAGTGCCTTCCAGGCAGCGCTCCCTGGAAGGAGACGTTGGGGGATTAAAACACTGATAAATGCTTTAGTCTTTGTTGTCTCAAACATCAGTTTCTGTTTTCTCTCTTCAAGATGTTTTCATCAGTGGAATCAGCTGCTGCTGCTTCATGTTTGATTGCAGACTCTTCTGCAGCTCATGTTTGTCAAACCCAGTTTTCAATATCCAAGCAGCTTTCTGAGTTCAGCAGCTCTCTGCTGCTCTCTGCTGGAAAATGTTTACAATTGCAGAAAATGTCAATTTAGTGAATCCAGAACAAAACATTGATATTTACCACAAATGAATGAAGTTCTTGTTCTTTCTTCATTCATGTAATGAGGTCTTTAAAAGATGTGTGTTAATTGTAAAAAGAAATGTTATGGTGGACCAGGCCGCCATTGTAGATAAGAACGTCTTCTTAATGACTTGCCTGGTTAAATAATAGTTAAAAAAATGTGAGCCTGCGACTTTCCTCAAGTCGGTTTTTATACGGAGGTTTATGCGAAGCCTGTCACAGTCAGTCAGTCAGAGAGTCTGTTCTACTCTCATTCTACTTCTATGGTTCCAACATACTGTGAGCCTGTAAATAAATGGATGTTATATAATACTGCAAACGTGTCACTCCCCGTGCTGTATCACTGTGTGTGCGTGCGTGTGTGTGTGTGTGTGTGTGTGTGTGTGTGTGTGTGTGTGTGTGTGCGTGCGTGTGTGTGGGCAGGGCTGACCTCAATTTCCTCACAATGCTCGGGTGTGCCAGTGTGCAGGGTTAAAGAGGGTCACACACCCTCAGCACGCTGAAACTGCATGGGTGACTTTTTTGACTTCTGACTTTATTGACTTCAGAAACACACAAAAAAGCAAACAAGCAATTTAAGAAAAAACACTCTTCCCCACCGAAATCTTGTACACTACAACTAAAGACATGTCTAACTGCTCCACACTAGAGCTGTCAATCTTCTTCTATATTACCATTCACATTTCTGTTCCT
Organism: Sander lucioperca; assembly: GCF_008315115.2. Lineage (NCBI taxonomy): Eukaryota > Metazoa > Chordata > Actinopteri > Perciformes > Percidae > Sander > Sander lucioperca. Next base: position 5,054,417 of record NC_050187.1, read on the forward strand.
GTCACAGCTTCATCTGGCTGCCTCCTATTTTTGAGAGACTCTGTATGATACAAGTTGTTCATCTGCCATGCCATTTCTAATATTAATTCAATGCAATTTTATTTATACTGTCAAATCATAACAGAAGTTAGCGCAGGACACTTTACAGATAGAGTAGGTCTGTCCTCTGTGCAGTTTTCGGCTGTGATTGGAGTCTCTGGCAGAGCTCTGATCTCCTTTCTATTTTTATTTCAAGTCCCCTTTCTCCAAGCCTGCAGTTCCTAACTCAGCCCGCCACAGTTGTCACTGTGAGCCGTCGGGTCAGACAGTAACACGAGTGCCGTGCGCGGTTCTGATTCTCTCCTCAAGTTATTTTTGTTTTTTGAAAAGGCAGTTATCGTGCCGGGGTCAGCCCTATGGTCCCACAGCCCTATGGTCCCACATTTCTAAGTTTTTTTTTCACTGAAAATTAGGCCCTATGTTCCCACATTTCTAGGACATTTTCAAAATTAGGTCTTGTGTTCCTACATTTCCCTTCAATTTAAGCCCTATCCTCCAACAAAATTTTTTAGGGTTAGGGTTAGGGGGATAAAATCTGAAACAAATTTATGAAAAAGGAAATGTGGGCCTAATTTTGGAAAACAATCTTAGAAATGTGGGAACCGTGGGAACATAGGGCCTAATTTTGGGGAAAAATCTTAGAAATGTGAGAACATAGGCACGCTCCCATCGTGCCGACTTGATCCAGAAGTTACACAATCAGACAGCAGCTGTGTGAAACAGGTGAATGTCATTCCTCCTAACGACTCTGAACACCTGCACAGGTGTTTTCACTTATTCTGGCTGATTAGACCTTTTCAGGACTGAAACTTGAATGACGTCCTTGCGATGCTTCTCTTGTTTTTTTGGTTAATAGAGCAAGACAGACTACGCCTCGATGATTCTGCTGACTAAATTAGGTCGGATGTCCCCCAGAAATTCTCTGAATAACGAGACAGGTGACTTCATACAACGTGCGGATTGTTAAGCCTTTGATTTTGAATTCTCTTGTGTATACATTCAACTCGCAGCATCATAAAAACTATTTCAGACATGGTGTTTTTCTGTTTCTCCAATTTCTGCTGTTCCTTGCTTTTACATTACATTATATTACATTATATGTCATTTAGCTGATGCTTTTATCCATAGCGACTTCTAATTACTATATATCAGAGGTTGCATATACTGTAGTTCATAAAAAAACACACACACCAGGAAACACAGAGTTTTGCCACCTTCTTATTAGTTTTCTTTCCCACGAAAAAAAAAAAAAAGCTTTATTACAGTGACCCAAAGTCAAAGTGAATAATTTATCAAATTCCTTTTTAAGTCATTGTTAAAGCAAACATTTATCCCAGATTATCCATGGTTTAACGTGTTCAGACGTCAGACACATTTCTTGTGTGCACACCACGCAGCCAGCGTGAAAGAGGCCTTAAGATGATGGTACTGATGAGCAGCAGTGGAAGAAAGTGTTGGATTTCTGCACACCGTGAAGAGTAAGTTTATCAAAAATGCAATGTTTCAGTCATGGACCTTCAACAGGCATCATAGTCCTGCAGAACTGCCTGTCTATAGTCCACTACAGAGGGGTCATATCTACTGTTCAGTTGAAGCAACAGCTGCAGGCGCTTCAGTTGGCTAATCGCTGCACCAAATGTCCTCACATCCACAAGAAAGACGTGTGTGTGTGTGTGTGTGTGTGTGTGTGTGTGTGTGTGTGTGTGTGTGTGTGTGTGTCATGGGGGTGTGTCCAGGGTTACATCGGGTCAGCATGCAACCCAGATTCTCTGCTCAGTCGACTGTCAACTGAATCTAAAAAGGAGACAAATGTATATTTATAGAGCTAGAATATCACAGAAAAGACTTCTCGGAGCACGTAGGCTGCATGCAGGATCATGCACATCGGCAGGTTTGCACAAACATTAAGACAATGAGAGGTTTGGTCTGAATATGTACCTGCGTGACTTCACAACGGCTGCAATTTGATAAGCAATAAAAACATTAATTTGATAATGGATCTACTGTCTGAAAGTCCAACAAGTAGATAATGCTCAAAAGACTGACTTTGCTTTTTTTATTTTTTCATTGTTTTGCTCTATTTTTATTGAATTCTTTTGTGAGTGTCATTCTTTTGTTTGGCCTATTAAAATAAAATATGTGAATATTTTTTACTGTATCAATAGCTTGACATGATTCTTGGTTTTTATGATTACTTTTCCATTTCTCTCTTTCACTCCTCATTTGATCGTTCTTTTCCTCTGTCCCCTTTTCATTTCATAGACTATATGTTTTTTTTATTTGTATTGTTGAATAATTGTAGGGAACCCAACACGCCCCCCTGAGGGTTTCCTGGGTTACCTTTGCAAGTTGTTTTTTATTTAATGTCTCCTAAATGTATCTTCTTTTTTAACACATGCTAAATAAATCAAAAAATCAAACAGGTGGGACTGAAAATAAATGCCTGCATTATATTTAGGCGTCTTCATTAGTGTTATTGGTTGAAGAAGCTGCATGTTTTTAACCCGACACATTTGTTGCTTTTCCACTGAAAGTTTTTCACTTTTTATGCACCTTTTGACATTTTTGTGTTTTTTTTATCCTCACGTTTTTGAAGCTTTTTTCAACATTTTCGTCACTTTTTTCAACATTCTTTTATCATTTCTTTTCTCCAAATGCTATAAAATTGAATAAAACTTGCGAAGAGTGTTGTAGGGAGCCATCCATGTTATTTCTTTGGAAAATTTGGTACAGAAACTTTTTGAAAATGGGTGAAATTTGACCCGAGGACAACAGGAGGGTCAACACTTTTGTTAGTAAAGGTTAAAAAAAACTTGATGCTTACTTTTATTTTCAAGCCCAGGCATAACGGGAGAATATGTCGCGGACCTCCATGACGCGGTTGGTGTCCAGCATCGCTCCGATCAGCGGGTTGCTCTGTGCACTGGCGCTACAGAGGAAAACCAAACACCATCCTAACCCTAACCCTTCCATCCCTTCCGCCTTATGACACAACCAGGAAGCCTTTATAGGTAGACAGGAAGTGTGGCCTGAAAGGGGACCGTATTACAGGAGAAACGCTAGCCACAGTCGGGAGCGATATAGTTTTTTGACCATGAAACCACGAGTACCGAAGTGAATAAAATTGAAGCTTTTCGTTTACATTTACACTGACACACGCATACACCGTGGGATAAGATATTTAAGTTGTATTTAGAAGGATAGTAGATCCTATATTCGTTGGAATTAAGTTTAAGTTTGTTTGAACGTGTGTCCGAAATCCCCCTCGCCAAGCTCGCGCAGCGGCTTGATAGAAAATAAGACAAGTTGCCGAAATATAAAGGCCATTTTATGGTTGTGCATAGAATCGACGGCGTACTCCTGCAGACCCCTCTGCGTCTACGCCATAGCCTGATGTCCCCTCTCGAAAAATGTAACTACAGGTCGCAGCGACGCACGCCGCTCAGCCGTTGCTTGGTAGTGTTGCATTTCCCTCAACTCATTTTCTGGTTCTCCTTCTCCATAAACAACATGAAATCAAGGAGAGGGTTAACTTTTCGTGCTCCAGATTTCCCACCGTGGTCAGAAAGAACAGGGGAGACACTTTGTTTCTCTCACTACGACTCTAGAGTCGCTACTCACTCTGAAGCTAAACGCCTGTCACCCACTCCCCACACACCAGTATAAACATCAGGCCACTTACGTAGGCTACGGCGAAAGCGCTGCGTGGAGCCTCCGCAGAACTGTAAAACAGGCTTAAGCTACTAACGTTACCATGGCAACTTCCAGCAACAGACCGAGTATATGTGCTGCGTCCTGTTCACCCCGACACGCACATGCCCAGTATAGATGAATGTTGATGAGATATTTTGGTTTGGGCATGTTAGTTTAAACGTAGATTAGTTCTTCTACTGAAGCTAAAAACACTTTTGTGCAGGGAGATCGCTTTTGGCTCAAAACTCTCGCTTAAAGGTCCTATGACATGCTGCTTTTTGGATGCTTTTATATAGGCCTCGGTGGTCCCCTAATACTGTATCTGAAGTCTCTTTTATGTAGACCTTAGTGGTCCCCTAATACTGTATCTGAAGTCTCTTTTATATAGGCCTTACTGGTCCCCTAATACTGTATCTGAAGTCTCTTTTATATAGACCTTAGTGGTCCCCTAATACTGTATCTGAAGTCTTTTTCCCTAAATTCAGCCTTGTTGCAGAATTACAGCCACTAGAGCCAGTCCCACAATGAGCTTTCCTTAGGATGTGCCATTTCTGTGTCTGTAGCTTTAAATGCTAATGAGGAGGAGAGAGGGGGGGCAAGGTGGAGGGGGGGGGTGTGTGTGGCCTTGACCAATTGCCATGCTTCGCTTGTTTGCAAGCCATGATGTCTCTCTCGTTCTCATGGGTGGGCCAAATTCTCTGGGCGGGCAAAGCAGAGAAAGGGGAGGTAACCTTGCTCCTTATGACATCATAAAGGGAAGATTCCAGATTGGCCCATCTGAGCTTTCATTTTCTCAAAGGCAGAGTAGGATACCCAGGGCTCGGTTTACATCTATCACCATTTCTAGCCACTGGGGGACCATAGGTAGGCTAGGGGAACTCATATTATTGTTAAAAAACCTCATAAAGTGAAATTCTCATGCCATGGGACCTTTAAAAACCAAAACGTAGCAATGTAAATGTAGCCTGAGTGAGACCTTGGCCTTTGTTTACTCTCATTGTAATGACCTGGCTAAATGAAGATGAAATGAAATAACACATGAAAGGAATCATGACTATTTTTATTCTGGCTATCATTCAGGAATGCTTGACATTACACTCTGCTATGCTGGACCTACTCAACCTGTCAACATCTTTAGAGAAAACCAAGTCATGCAACAGCTGTCAGCCAATCCCGGTGTCTGACAGCCTCTCCTGATCCCATTTGCCTGCAGGCCGTCGAGTAGTTGCTCGGTGAACAGTAACTGTGCCAACTGGCAGCCTCGAAATCACACAAGAGTCAACAGGGTCTCAAGTTCTCTCTGTCTCTCTGTGTGTGTATTACCAAACGTGTTACAACCTTCCTGAAGTCTTAAGATCTGTCAGCTTTCTGTTGTACGGCTGACATTTCCAAACAGATTGTGAAGGAGAAAGTTTACTCATGTCATGTTTGCACACAAACTGTCTTTCACAGATTAGATAATGCCCAAGAATTTAAAGGTCCCATATTATGCTTATTTTCAGGTTCATACTTGCATTTTAGGTTTCTACTAGAACTGAATGTTTACATGCTTTAATGTTCAAAAAACACATTATTTATCTCATTCTGTCTTTCTGAACATACTTAGCCTGAAGTCGTCATACTCAGATTCTAGTCAGAATATGAGTCTGATACTGCTCCATTGGGTTGTGATTATGTTGCGTGTTTCAACCGAACCAGGAAAGAAAATTCCTCTGCACTCAACTGGATAGACCTACAACCAATCAGAGCAACGGAGTATGTGACATAACGTAGGAAGGACGGCCAAAACATCTTTCCGATCGACAAATGCCTTGATCGCGGCTCTCTGTTCCTCTTTTAAAATCAATGCGCTGTCGATATCTTCTATAACAGATGCAATGCCGGGGAATCTACACATCTCAATTCTCCAGCGGCAGCCATCTTTGTTGTAAACTAATTCAACCCAAGCGCTCTTTGGTGACGTGGTTGATTACGTTACTGTTGATCATCTGTCCATCATCGTATAAAGCCCGCCCTGACAATTTGATTGGTCCGAACAGCTCTGGTTTTGAGCATAGTTACTCCACAACAGATCAAGTCCAGAACGAACTTCCCGACCTCAAATGTTGTGGACAGGACTAAGTTCGGCTGGCATCCAGGCTAGAACATACCTGTATTCCCCCCTCTTTCTGAAATGCTTTGTTTTAGCGCCTCTCCCTTTAAGACTGCATTCACGCTGCCTGTGACAGCTGTCAGACGGTGCAGCGAAAACGCAGGTCTGCCCATTCATTTTAAATGGCGGTAGTGTCTTCCGGCTGTAGCGGTGGGTGCCGTGGGGGTGGAGACGAAAAAAGCTGCAGCGGTCTGTAGCAAAATGTTGAGACAGATTAAAATCTTTCGAGAACCGCAACCCAACGTCACGCAGCAGTGTCTGGCCATGTGACCGCCGATCAGACTTGTCTGATGTAAGTGGGCCTTAAGTCCCCCCTCCCGAAAAAGCCCAGTCTGCTCTGATTGGTCTCGTGGTTTCGCATCTGCGCTCTCGGAGTCACCGTCTGCAGCCGGGGAAAGACTGTAATGGCTTTGTAGCGCCACTTTCTACTTATATACAGTATAGTTGTGACATCACAACCGTACAGGAAGTCCTGACGGCTCGTTTAAAGGCACAGTCTCTGAATACTGGCTGTGAGCATTACTCTGTGGATTGAGCGTTTTGATACTTTCACTGTATTTATGTAGCACCTCGACCTGCTTCATAACCGAAACAAGAGACATGGAAATCTGACTCTTTTTCAATAACAGGCCTTTAAATCTGAAACCCAGGTCACTCAAAGTGCAACATAAAGCTGCTTTGATAAAGTTAACAGCAGCAATACCACAATATACTGTAAATGTACACCATTACACAAAGAATCCAGCTTTCAAAATTGTGGCTTTCAAAGTGGCTTGTTTGGTGCATACTTTTCCATGTAGATCTCAGTCTCGGCCCCCCATCACTAGCAGATAGGTCTGACCCAACAAAAATCGCAACATGACAGTAACACGAGTTTGGAGTCACTTACACACACCCGGTCAGCGAGCTTGTTACGTTACGCCCGCAATCTCTTGTGGAGCATTTATAACTTTGAAAAACCACAGGTTCCAGTTAATCTTATAACGGATACGTGTGTTAAGTTATTTAAAGAAACGATCGGGGAAATAAACGCCTATTGACCGTGAGTCTCCTGAGAGAGCTCCAGCCAGCTCACAGTGGGGTCTGTGAAGGTGGACAGGCCGACCGACCTGCCAGTGACCCCGGCAGGCACCCACCGGCTGTCACGTCAGACTGTGGCGCTTCTGAACTCCGACACAGTCGGACCAAATTTGCAATTAGCCATTAATTTTTGTAAAACGGCCCATATTTGAGCTCTACATAGTTGATTTCTTGCATAAAAAAGTCTCAGAAGTGAATTTAGTAATGAAATAGCAGACGAACAATGTATACAGTTTCCAGTGGTTGTTGTGATTGTTGCAGCACTTTGGACACCAACACACTTTGAATTTCTGATTCCCATACCCACAGTCCTGGTCCCGGTGATTCGAAATTACCAACAAACAGCCTTTTCAAGGCATTTGAGAAGGAAGGAGTGGTAACATGCAAGCTCACAAATTGACACTCGTTTGAGAAATGGAGTTTTGGCAGTATGGCATAAAATATTAAAGTACCTCAAAACTTTTACAGTGAGAGCAATACTTTGTGAGGTTGTGCAACACTGCGTGAAAGCTTCTCACCTTTTTCATGATCAAAAATAGTTTTTGTTTTTGATGCTGCAGTGATGAAAAAATGGGAATAATTTTGTTGACCTTATTTGCTGATCTTGACTGTATTTGGTTTATCACACCCACTCCGTGTTTGTTAAGTCTGTATCTGGTTTAGCAATATGTACACAAACGTCAAGGTGTGCCAGTGGAAAAGGTCACTGAATGTGAAAAGAGATGAAATGAAATGTGAAAAGCTCCAACAGAGGGCACAGAGAGATTTGATTTTAGCCTATGGGAACCATACAGTACAAAACAAAAGTTGTCTGTCCAACAGACAGAGGCCAGCAAGATAATAGGCATACATTACAGCAGCTCTCTCTAACAAAGATCAAATTGTGCAGAAGGCACGGCCAATCTTTCTCAAGCTCTGACCACCCACTCTTGGAGGAATTCATTCCTCTTCCCTTTGGAAATGTTCTTTTGTTCCTTGTGCAATTAAAGCAGTTTACTTCCACAACTTTGAATGCACATTTTTTATTAGTGTCACTTGGGCCTTCTCAAGTGACACCCTTAAAGCCGTTTCATGCTTCTTGCGTCTAGCATGGTCGGGGCGCTGCAGACGGCGTGCATAGTCGCTGCAAACCGTCTGGTTATTAGGTTTGAATGATGAACAGAACCCAAATGCAGACAGAACGCAGAGCCAGGAGTGTGAAATAAAGGTTTTATTTAAAGTACTCAAGTATCAAGTCAAGGGGGAAAGCAAGTCCAGATTTCCAGGGTGGAGAATGGGTCCGGTGGTTTCCGGGTAGGAGCGGGTCCGTCAATAGGAAAGTAGGCCGGCTAGTGGTGGGGTCCAGTGGTGGTGGTTCTGGTCCAGTGGATGGCAGGAGTGAAGCAGTAGCAGGAGCCAGGTTCCAATGGCAGCTGAGGCACAAGAGAAGGGATCAGGACAGGCAAACATAGAAATGGCTAAACAGATAGCAAGGTTCGTCAGGAGCAAGACTAACTGTGGTTGTCTTGACTATGATCTGACGCAGAGTGGAGGGTTGACCGGGTATATGAAGCAGAGGTCGATTGTGGTAGATGAGAGGCAGCTAGAACCCTGACTCCCGCATACCAGCCTTCACTCCTGCAATTAGGACAGACAGAGAGAGGGAGAGAGGAGAGGCAGAGAAGCTACCTAGGAGCAGCAGGCCTAACACTGGTATTTCATACTGATTGCGGTCAGAGTGGCTCAAAGAACAGACTTCTTCTCTCCTGTAGCCAGTCATTGCAACGTGATCTATGCGACCGCGTCCGCATTGTTACAAAATCTCGGAGGCGTGCAGCTCGGTGATCAGACCCTTCTCACAGTCGCCCAGGCTGCGTTTTATACAACATATTCTTTGTTTAGAGTAGTTATTATAAAAAATAATGTCTGTGATTGATGACATGACAGATCCTTGCCCAGTGCATGCTGGGACTCGGACCTCCTGTGAGCCCTGTGAAAAAAGGGGTTTAGACCAAGGGGGTAAGCGTCTCCTCACAACCCGAACCTCCTATGGCGCCATTTTGATGCTAATAAGCACTCACTCCCTGTTAGCATCCCATTGGCTGCCATTCATTTTGACGTCACTTTGACAGCAAATAACTTTACATCTGAAGCGTTTAAAGACTCGATTTGTCCATTGTTTATTTCTAAAGAAACACGACAATGTATGAAAGGCTCCATTACCTTGTACCTCACATTATGGCCCCGTAGCAGACGTTTTTATAAAAATAGGCTAATGATTGTGTCATAACCACGGGACTTACTGTCGCGCAGTAGAGGAATTACCGTATAGTACAGGAGAAGCTCGCAGGCAGTTTTGACTTCCATTAGCTGTTTAAGTTTAATTACTAATGTTAACTAGCATTTTAGTGATCAATAATTAGCCTGTTTCCATGTTATCTCCTTACATATACCTACGCTCTCCGTCTCTGCAAAATTGGGAATGATTGAGATTTCTCTTGGCACAGCTACCAGAAGACTAACAACTTTCAGACAGGTTGCTCACGTCACATTTACGTCGTCTCTCTCAGTTGGAGGCTGCTCAGTAACGCTCAGCCATCACCGGAAAAGTGCTTCTAATATCCTTCACTGGTCTCCGTCCAGAGACACGGGATCTGTTGGTTCATTCTTATATACTGTCTATGGTTTAGACTAGTGTTGAAACAATGACTTCTTTAATGAAGTGGTTGATACATCAGTCAGGAAAATAATTGAACTTCTCTCACATCACAATAAATGACACGTTTCGGCACATAGACTTAAGAGGGTTTCGCTTGGGTCAAAACACGTCAGCATTCATTTATTGTGATGGGAGCCTAATTAAATAAGTGAAATGAGTATTTTGTCCAGCTTAAAGGACAGTTCCGGCGCAAAATGAACCTAGGGGTTAATAACACGTGTACCGAGTTGACCGTTCTCTGGGACATGTATAATGTGTCTCTAGCTTGAAACAAGCTAGCGCAAACCGGTGATTAGCTATAAACGCTAGCCTTCGGGGCAGAGGGTAAATCGCTATTTCTATACCACTAACAAGGCTCAAAATAGCACCACACTTCAACGGTAGCATAATGAGGGTCCCTACATGTAAACCGAAGCATTGAGAACTTTGTAAGTGACAGTAGCTGTGTTGCATGTTTACATGCAGGCGCCATCTTGGGAAACAGTCATGACCAGTCTGTCAAGCGATTTACCCTCTGCCCCGAAAGCTAGCGTTATAAGCTAATCCCTGGTTTGCGCTAGCTTGTTTCAAGCTAGAGACACATTTGATTAGCATGAAAACATATCCCAGAGAACGGTCGACTCGGTACACATATGTTATTAACCCCTAGGTTCATTTTGCGCCGAAATTGTCCTTTAACTTATAGGAACTTGAGATGCACTCCCTTTTCTTCACTTTTTGAACATGCCTATTGGATTTTGGGTTTAGCACTCCACGAGAATCTCCAACATCATTTACATTTATCAAGACAAAATACTGAATATGATCTGGTTCCAGCTTCTTTTTTTAAATATCTTTTTTGCACTGTTGATCGGACAAAACAAGTACAAAATGTTACCTTGATCTCTGGGAAGTAGTGATGGGCACTTTTGTTCTTTTCTGACATTTTATAGTCAAACCACCTTTTCACTTATTAGCAAAACGAATTAAACAATAAATTCATAATGAAACTAGTTGTATTGAGAGCCCTGTGGATGGAATGTATGTATTATATGTATTGTATATATGCAGTGTTTCCCCTCATTTTATGGAAGACTTAGGTGCGTGTATTTGGCGGGGGGTTTAGGGGTCCCCCCTCAAGCATATGTGACATTTTTCAATAAAAAAGGACATTTCCCCATACATTTTGTCTCTTTGTGGGATTTTGTCTCTTTCTTTTTTGCGTCTCTTTGTAGTCGGTTTGTGTCTCTTTGTGGTAGTTTTGCGTCTCTTTTTCACATCACTTTGGGCCGTTATTATTACCATATCTGTGTCTAAAACGTTGCTAAAGAAATCCAACTACAGTCATTAGATCTGAGAACAGTCTTTTAGTTACATTCCTTCAGCTTAGGTGCTGCCTAAAATGGCTCGGGTGCTGCACCTAAACCTTACAATGGCCGGGAAAACCCTGTGTTAAAATATAACGTGGAATTACAATCAGCAGCTTCCGTTTGTTGGTTTTAGATAATTCCCTTTTTGCACATTTGTTGAGCAACACTGTTTCTGATGAACAGACACTACCACAAAAACTGCAACAGACTGTGAGGCAACATCTTCAGACTGAAAGGAATCTACACCGCTCCTCCAATGTATTGTCATTTTCTGCCTTCCATAATTCATTTGATTTAAACTTTAAGGTCACCCCAACTTGCACGTCCGTTGCCTCAGTATGAACCAAGTTTGTTTAACCTTAGCTTTAAATCCCAGACTTCTAACTTTGGCATGATCACTTGAACATGGCATGACAGTAAGAGCTCAGTGAGAGTAAATACCCAACATTGGAAACCCCACACTGGCCCCACCACCAAAGTCAACAACTGATCAATGCAGAGAGGACATGTCCACAAAATGTCAGCCAAAAGCAAAACATGACATTTCTTGAACATATCGTTGATACATAAACTTCTTGCTAGATGTAGAAGTAAAAGTTGAAAATGATATACAGGCAATGGTCAGATTAGATTTGAAAAATGTTTGAATATTCAAGATTGATATGAAATTCTATATCTCCTTGATGGAAACTGTAAAGTAGGGTTTCTTTATAAACCATATTTACTGTTTTGAAATGTTTTATTGTCTACCTTTAGTGCCTTTAACAACATTTGTTCATCACTGTTGAGTTTAAATGCTGCTACATAAAGAAACATGTTTCTGACGCAATTCTGAGGCCATGTTGGGATAGGTCTTGGTAACCCTTAGACAAGGCTGTGGATAACAATATGTTGTCTTTATGACCATGTGAAAGTGGCATGTTTGGTACTTTGAGTCTAAAGTCTCCCTGCCGATGATCCAGAGGGACGTGGAGGCGTTGCAGAGGGGGAAAACATTTCAGCAGCAACAACAGATGCCCTCTCACCTGGAGGGTTAAATATAACAAAAAGCAGCCTGTCTCTGCCTCTAATTCAAAGAAAACTCAAATCCAAGGCCATTTAAATCCAAGACCTTTAAATCAATATGAGTTCAGATTTAAAGAAAGCAAGAAAATCTTGAAACACAATGACTCGGTCAATCAAGGATTTCTTCTGCAGCTGAATGGGGCTGCAGATAGAGGTGAATGAGATGGGACAGAATACAGATCAGCTAGATGTCGGACTTTCATGTGAACAATTTTTATTAGACTTGTTAGTGTGAGCACAAAGGACGACAGAGTCAGACTCTAGGCTGATTTATACGTAGGCTCTACGCAGAGCCTCCACCTAAGTGGCCGGTGACCAGAGCCGTGGAACATATTTTGAATTGGGGGTGCTGACAAATTTTCCAGAGTGATGTTTTCAGCCAAGTCCAGCACCACACACCAAACTGCATCCATCAGAATTTACTGAACTGTATAGAGATTCAATTCATATAAATAGCCTATCCAAGACCGTAATTAGCCTGCCGTGGGCTACTGATCCCGAAACACAGGGAAATAATAGACCGTTATCGCTATTTAACCAAGGTAAATTTCTTCCATACCCATACTGTCAAGATGAAGACAAAATATCTCTATTTATTAAAACAAAGGCACTTCGTGGTGTCAAAACAGTAGCCTACTAATGTTTCATTAATAAAACTGGAACACAGGTACATGCGCCACAAGCGAAAAAACTAAAACAAGAATAAAGTCCAAAATCCAAGACAGAACAAACTAGGCACGGGTAATGCAGGATATAGGCACAAAGCTACGACAATGGTACAGAATATGCCTACTACAAGCTCAAAAACGGAGCCACAAAACACAAGGGTAACACATCACTGAATACAGTTTATTATTATATCATATCATATTTATATTATATCAAATCAAAGTGAAGCAAGCCAGTCAGTCCTGACACAAACACTGAAATAGAGAAATGCAGCCTTAAGTTTTTGTAGCACAGCAATAGCAAATTAAAGGCATAAAGATATTGGGCCTAATGTATCAGAAGTTATTAATGCGTGTTAAGCTGGACCTAATAATTTTATAACAATACAGTAGGATAATTAAAAATAGGTGTGACCTCATTCTGGTTTTCCAATATGTAGGCTAGGCTTTACACGAGTGTAAAAAAACACAATTATCTCCAATAATTCGTATAAACTTTCAGTTGAACTGTTACTGAACAATTGATAAATCATGCCAATTTACTGCACGGCGGCAGCATAATAATAGTAAACCAGCGTTATTACCTTGTGTTGCAGTCATAACACAAAAAACAAATCCTCATCTCCAAAACGTCTACCAGGAAAAGTGTGACCCCGAGGCTGGCAGCACGGAGTTGACGTTGATGCTCCCTCGTCGTCTGTTGCTAGCAGGGTCGCTACTTCATTCAGTTACAGTTGCTGAGTTTTCTGCCTCCGGTCTTTTACGCTTTTCAGCTTGTGGTTGATCTATAAAGAAAAACAAAATGCGCTTTTGTGCCATGGCTAGCTAACTTCTGTACTGTTGTTGACAAGCTGGGAAAGTTTCCACAACTATCTTCACCACTCATGAATGAGCGCCAGAGGCGTCAGAGGCGCACGGTGTGCCTCGACTCTTGGCAAAATCGGCAGATTCATTCTAATCAAATTATGTTTATTTCTTACTTACCACATTTTAAAATGTATTACATTTAATTTGTAATGAAAGGGATTAGGTTTATATTAATAATCAAAGTATTAAAAATAAATGTTTTTTTTTTATTATGGTTGTAGTAGTTTTTCCTTTCGCTAGGGGGTGCTGCAGCACCCTCCGCACCCCTAGTTCCCGCGGCCATGCCGGTGACTGCCCATTTCTCCGACGCTCCATTGTTCCGACCTCTCAATAACCCGAAAAATTCCCTTTGGTCCTATAGCCCACTAATCCGACGTCCACCAGCGATATTACGAATCCCACTATGGCCACGCCAAGACCCGCCCTACGACGCAGCTCGATTGGTTGGGGTTAGGCATTTGACCTCGAGTGGTTAAGGTTAGGACAGCCCATTGGTCAGGAGATAGGACCTGAACAAATGGGGTTACGTTACCTTGCATAAGCATGGACGCCTGGCCAATAAATGCTATTGCAGAGTGGGTCTTGGCGTGGCCATAGTGGGATTCGTAATATCGCTGGTGGACGTCGGACTAGTGAGCTGTAGGACCCAAGGGAATTTTTCGTGTTATTGAGAGGTCGGAACAATGGAGCGTCGGAGAAATGACATGGCACCAAGTGGCCTATGCCCTTGTGAGGTTTATACTTGTGCGCTGGTGTGTGTGCGTCAATCTAGCGTATATCTTTAAAAGAATAGCAGAGCCGGTGTGTGTGTGTGTGTGTGTGTGTGTGTGTGTATGTGTGAGTGGGGGGCACGTAGCGACTCTGGCGGTGGAGACAGAGAAACACGGACGAAGCCGGAAATGAGTAGACGCTACCAAGCCATGGCCAAGTGGACCAATCCCAGTTGTTGTGGTCTGTGTCACCGTGACGTGTAGTTACATGCAACTTGGGAGGTGTACATCAGACTTCGGGCATAGGGTCCGTATCTACGCATACGTATCTACGCATACGTATCTACGCATACGTACCTACGGCGTAGATTCAACACAGAACTATAAATTGGGCTTCAATTCTAACACTTTGTTCATGTTTTTTTGTCTGTATGGGGCCCAAACACGGCTTTTAACTCTTAGCTTTGTTACTAAATGATCAAAAAAGTTGGTAAGGATTATCCTTAACTGAGATTTCACAGTGTGATGGAATGAGTTGTGTTCTGGTGCACAAACAAAGTTATTAATTATTAAGTAGAAAGTTAAGTTCACCCATTTAGGTCTGTCCTTGATCCCTCTATTCTCCAAATAAAGTCGACTCTCCATGTTGTTCTGAGGATAATGTTTAACCCTGCGTTGAAAATCAATGAAGCAAATACAGTTTAAAAATAGCATCTCTGTCAACACGTATGAAAGTCAAAACAACTGTGAACAAGAGAAGGAATCACAACCTTTTATTTCTTCAATTGAAAGTTTTTAATCTTTGGTTATAAATATGTTTAACTGAACATCCTTAAAACATCCATGTTGTTTTTTTCCCAAGATATTTTTTGGGGCATTTTAGCCTTTAATAGACAGGACAGCTGTAGACAGAAAAGGGGGGGAGAGAGGGGGAAGACATGCAGCAAATGGCCGCAGGTCGGACTCGAACCCCTGAGCCGCTGTGACGAGGACTGAGCCTCTGCATATGGGTGCCTGCTCTACCAGGTGAGCTACCCAGGCTCCCAAACATCCATGTGTTTTAAAAGATTAAGAATTGAAGTCTTTAGTAACCACTAATTATGAAAAGCATTTCCTTATATCATGTGTTTTGGTCTGATCTGCGTTGACATCCCTGTAAAATCAAGACTAGGGAAGAAAAGCCTGTGAGATCACAATGACATTAATAATAATTTCATTTATACCAAAGTGTTTAATGGAGCATTAGTGACGTCACCCATTGGTTTGCCGTTAAAACTGCCATTTTAAAGTATCTTTTAAAGGTGCCCTGCCACACGTATTTCATGACTTTGTGGTAATGTCTGAAGTTCTACCATGGACTCTGTAACATCTTTTGTGGAAAAAATGCCTTGGTTACCTTGTTTCAAGCCATTCTAGCGTGGTATAGAAAGCCTGCAGGAAGACTCAGTGCCCCAGCATTGTGTTTCACATGAAGATGTGGGTCATGTATTTCCCTTTCAGAAATACATTTCTATATTTGTACTAAAATATTCAAAGACTCTTTGAACCCTTTTGTTATGAATGTTTTGGTAGTTTTTGCACAGTATGCTTTTGCAATCTACCTCATGCATTTAGATAGTTGATGAAATATTTTTTCAGCTCAATGGACATTTCTCACTGGCATTTATTTATTTATTTTTTTAATTTTCTCTCACCAGAATGACTTTTCTGGTCAGGGTTTCATACAAAGTTACAGGAAACAACAGACAGCTGAGAAGACATTCAACTCACAAGTTTGTCTGAGTAGATTTGCATAGACTCAAAACTGTCTGCTTTAACTAATCAAAGGTGCTTTGATTAGTTAGGATGTGAGTTTCTGTTGGAGCCAACCTAGGCTCTAAACAAAAGGTCTCACTCACAGTGATCAAGCAAATACTTTGTTTTAACACCAAGATGTAAAGAATGCCTTTAAAATGTTTCTGTATAAAAATGCCATCATATAATCAGAACTCAGTTTCAGGAACCCTTTTTAGAACATGTTTAATCATCTTTTTAATGAGCTACACTTTTCCTAAAAGTCAGTGGGACAGAAATAATCCTGCTGTGATATGGTGTTGGAATCCCAGTCACTCTGCAGTGAGTAATGTGAAGATCACCTCCAACACCAGCAGGGGTCCATCACGTTGCTCAAATAGCAGCTGAGGCAACCGCCTGAGGCATCCCAACCATAAGGACACTCCCCTATCAGCTGGCCAGCAGCCAGGCCTACTTTGTGCTGATTGGTTGGCGAGGAACTCCACTAACTTTCCATTGGCTGTTTAAAGAACCATATGACAGCATATGCAAATTGTCTCTATGGGGCAGTTGAAATCCCTGAGTGCTGAGCAACCCTCGACACTGTAAGGCAGCAAGAGCAAGAGAGAGGAGGAAGAAAAGGATGAGTGAGGACAGCATGAACTTTTAGAAAAGATAGAAGTCAAAAGGACTGACAACCGTTAAAAAGCTCTTCTCTCCTTGGAACTGTTTTATTCCTTTATTCCATGAGTGCTACAAGGTAAGGATCAGAGAGAGTTCTTGGTTTTCAAAAGTGATACATGTCATGCTGCAACGTAGACAAGATTGAACGTCTGTATCAGTTTTTGTGTGTGCATGATTTCGATTTGAAGCATTTTTTAGATATGTATATATGTATATGTATCTGCATAATATAAAAGCAGAAGCATTATTTTTTGAAATGGGGCACGTTTTTGCAGAAACAGAAATTGCAAGGTATTGCCATCTTGCTGATTGCAGAAGTGGCAAGTTACATCATTGCCAGAACTTTTTTAAAGTTAGAAAAGTGAAGCCACTGTTCTAATCTCTCCCCCTCTATTTCCACCTCCCTCTAATTTCCTTCTCTCTCCCTTCCTCCCTCCTACACCAACTCCCTTCTTCTGTCCCCCTCTCCCTCAATCCCTCAGTGTGCTCAGGTCCTTCAGTCCGTCAGCAATGCCTGGCCCAGTCATGCCGATGGACGTGGCAATGAGATTCTACATCAGCCACTCTCCGCCTCCTCTCCGAGGTTTCCTCAGCTCCTACGAAGAGCTGCAGAGGACCAAGAAGAACCAGGCCAGCCAGTCGACCAGGCGGAGCCACAACCAGCAGCTCTACAAACCCCTGCGGCCCTGCCTCAGCAACCAGCAGAGAGCAGTGGACGATGGCGGCTGCACTGGCTGGAACAACAGCAAGGCCGGCAAAAAGAAGGTGGTGTTCGCAGACACGAGGGGCATGTCACTCACCGCCATCCACGTCTTCTCCAAGTTCGACGATGAGCCGTATCAAAACAAGCCTTGCAGTGGAATCATCGAGGAGCTGCAGTTTGACATGTCAGACCTGGAAACGGCCACGAAAGACCTAAAGGTCAGCTCGGTGCGCAACCTGGCGCTGGACTTTAAACAGCCTTCGGCCGACTACCTGGACTTCCGGAACCGCCTGATTCAGAACTCGGTCTGCTTGGAGAACTGCTCGCTGCAGGAGCGCTCCCTAACCGGCACCATCAAGGTCCGGAACATGGGGTTTGAGAAGTCGGTGCAGTTGCGCGCCACCTTCGACTCATGGGCAAGCTTCGATGACATCGAGTGCACCTTCATGAACAACGTCTACAGCTGCCAGGATACCGACACCTTTGCGTTCGTCGTGGATCTACCCGCCTACATCCCCCCACAGAATAGTGTCGAGTTCTGTATCTGCTTCAAAGCCCAGGGCCAGACCTTCTGGGACAATAACGACGGCAAGAACTACGTTCTCAAGCATGTCGGCTGGAACGGAGTGCACCTGAACACTCGGATTCCCCCGACATCTGTTGAGCAGAAAAAGCCTTCAGAGCACAAAAACGGGGTCGTGAAGGTGCTGGAGATGGAGTTTGATCAGTTTGGCAGCCCACGCATGTCAAGTGGACTCTTTCCTGGCTGGCAGAGCTGGGGTCAGATTGATAACGCCGTGCCTTATTGGTGAACACATCAGGATGTTTGCTGAAAATAACATTGAACTAAGATAACATACACTGACAGGGCATTCAGTGCAAATCCAGCTGTGGGTTTGAGCTTAGACTGGCTCTCAAAATGAAATTGAGCAAACAACCTTTGCTTCTTTCTTTTTTTTTTTAGCAGAGGAAGTGTACAAACCAGTGAGAAACATAACTTTAATGTGCTCAACTGAACTGCTTCTTGCAGTAACGTGGTCATGTGGCCCGAGAGACCTAAATGGTCTGTGGTTGGAGGATGGGGGATAAATGGGAAAAATCTATCTTGTTTCACATATTCCTCTTATGTAACATATTAATGTGCCTTCTCCAAATTGTACAGCCCACAACAAATGCTGAGCCCCTTTTGAGGGCCTGATGTATTGGCTAAATATGCACTGATTGAAATGTGTCTCTCAATGTGATGTAAACTGTAAACTGAAGAGGTGGAAAGTGGAGCTGATTAAGTCCTTCATATTGAAGGGAAAGTACTGCGGAGTGCATGGCAACAAAATGCTTCTCTACTAAACGAAACACAGCTGATTCATTTCTAAAATGAAAAATGCACACTAAACTTTTGCACCTTCAAATGAGAAAGTAATTTAACATTATAAAAAGTAGCCTTTTTTCATTTTTAAGTCATGCAGCCCATTCTTTCTTTCCCTCTGTGAAAATTGCACATGTCTGATGAAAGATGTTTGAATGATTGTAATATTAAGGTGAGTTTGTTAAGGAACTGAGCTGCTGTCAACAGATGTGTCTCAAGAGAGACTGCACGTGATTGGTTGTCTCGAACAAGGAGGACGTTTGGAAATTTCGGTGGCTACCGTATGTCGAGAAAGGTGTTTTTATTCTGCGATGAGTGTACAGTATGTGTGGCTGGAAGGGAGATTTTTCTTTGTTGAAGAAAATCTATTTTTTTCTCACTGTGAAAGAGAGGCCTGTGTTCCAGCATTGTGTTTCACATGAAGATGTGGGTCATGTATTTCCCTTTCTGAAATAAATTTCTATATTTGTGCTAAAATATTCATGACTCTTGACCCTTTTCTTATGAATGTTTTGGTAGTTTTTGCACAGTATGCTTTTGCAATCTACCTCACGCATTTAGATAGTTGATGATCAAGAAAAGATCAAGAAAACCCTACTGTAAATATTTAATAATATTTAATACAATACAAATAAAATACAAACCACAGTGATTTAAAAAAAATTTTTTTTATATTTTTTCAGCTCGATGGACATTTCTCACTTGCTTATTTTTTTATTTATTTTTTTGGGGGGGAGTTTTCTCTCACCAGAATGACTTTTCTCTTCAGTTTCATACAAAGTTACAGGAAACAACAGACAGCTGAGAAGACATTCAACTCACAAGTTTGTCTGAGTAGATTTGCATAGACTCAATACTGTCTGCTTCAACTAATAAAAAGTGCTTTGATTAGTTAGGATGTGAGTTTCTGTTGGAGCCAACCTAGGCTCTAAACAAAAGGTCTCACTCACAGGGATCAAGCAAATACTTTGTTTTAACACTAAACTAGGGCAAACGCAGACAGACTTTTCAGCATCCAAGGAAATCAATGCTTTTTTTTAAAACTTACTATATAGTCTTCTACAATGCCTTCCCAATTTCTAAATAAGGGATGAATAAAATTAGTTGGTGGTCCAAATATAAAACACAACTTTTAGAGACGTGATATATACACAGCAACATATCAAAGTTATTCATGGTTATAATATACATATTTAAATAAAAATATACATTATGCTGAATGTACTGTGAAAGCCATTACAGTTTTAGGTAGCTATGACTCTAGTACAAAGTCCAAAGGTGTGAGAATTCACAGCCAGCAAGTCGGCGTGTTGATGACATTTCTATCATGCGGCTGCCGCAAAACTAGATAGATAGATAGATAGATAGATAGATAGATACTTTATTGATCCCCAATGGGAAATTCAAGGTCCCAGTAGCTTAAAGACATCACACACAAATCCACATGAATAATATGGACAATAAAAGAAAAGATAGTTTTTTTCATGAGTCAAAGCCAGGCAACAGCTGTGAGGGAGAGTGTGTGTCCTCTGCCCCCCCCCCCCCATGCTGGACCACCACCCAACCCTGTCTCCTGACAGCAGAGATATAGCCGAAATATATCAATGGCAGAAATAAATTCTTCACTTGTGGCCATTAACTGCACTTTCAAAAGAGAAACGAAAACCTGAAGAATAAATAAAAATGTTGTCGTCAAATCATCATGTTTCCTGTATTGAGTATCATGTATTGAGTATCATTGCCAAACATAACACTAGCCTATACCTTTTAAAAGCGAGGAATAATATCCTGTCTCCAGTTGGGGCTGTGCTGACCACTGCTCTCTGGGCATCGGGTCATCTGGCTCCATCTCTACATTTATGGCACCCTGTTTTCATGTTGTGCAGAACCCCACAGGCTAAAACAATGTTGCAGACTTTTTCTGCCATGTATAGTAGGGTCCCCCCCACTGATGCAAGACAGAGCCATCTGCCCTTAATCAATCCGATAAAGCACTGATTGCTGATAAGTGATCAACTGATGACTTCTCCTTCTCCTGTTAAACTGATTATATGCTGCACCGCAAGTCCACGCTGACTCGAAAACTTGCGTACACGAGTTCAGACCAGACGTGAGATTTTATCGCAGCCTACGCTCACGTTCAAATTGATAAATGCCTTGCTTTGCGTAGGAATCAGCGTACGCCCATCCTACGCCTGTTTTAGGTCGTACACACATTTCATAAATGAGGGCCATTCTCACTCCCAGCACGTCAAAAACCAATGCTTGGTCAGGTGTCTCTGGCGTCATTTTTGACGGTCATTTTTCAACGTGCAGGGTCAAACCACTTAGTTAGGGTTAGGGAAAGATCGTGGGTGGGTTTACAAAATCCTGGGTCTCCTCTGTCTTTCATACTACTCGCTACCGTTGTCGTACATCATCTTACAGCGCCACTGTCAAGAGCTATGCCCGGTGCATTCCATACAGACGCTTAAGGGTGATTTGTGCATCAGTATCTGACCCTGAAAGACACTGACCAAGCATCAGTATTTGGCGAATTGGGAATGAGAACGTTTTGGTCCTGCCTCCTGCACGCTCTACCCAGACGCCACCCCTCGCCTGAACCAAACGGAATATTTCACGGACAATCTCTGTTGGGTGCTGCACCTGATTCGTCGGACGTTGTCTAGAGTTTATTTGAGAAAAGTCTCACACATCTCTCTCAAATACCCATTCTACATGCAAATCTACCTCATGCATTTAGAATTCATGACTTGCAAAAATTCCCCTTAATTTGCAAGATCCTTAAACAAATCATTAAACCTCAAACTATATAGACTCCAAACTCCAAAAACATAATTTCACTGTAAACTTATCAAAATAATGCAAAACCCTGTGTTTACTGTACACACGGAATGAGGATGAAAGAAGAAAAAAGCAGAAGAATTGCCTGCACCGTTTTTTTCTTCAGACTCATTTCAATTGCCCATGCTGCTGTCCATGTTGGATTTGTGTTCAGCAGGAAGAATGCTCACTCCCTTTCCTTGGCATGCACAAAGGAAGGACCGCAGGCTGAACCAGGATGAACTTTGGAAGCCTGAAAATTGCTGCCTTATCATACTTTTAACTCTTAAAAGTACAGGCTTAACTTTGCTTTTCTGGGTATTTATCTTACACATAGCAAATCTTTACTTAAAGCAGTTAACAGTGCCGTGACATAACAGTTTAATGGCTCATAGTGATATTTTATAGCCTGGCCCTACCAGACTCTGGTCCATTTCATTTGTCCAGAGAGTCTGGCCACTCTCCATTGACAAGTGTTAACTTCCTTGAAGGCGGGTACTCTGTTGAAGTTTAAAACTATTGGATCTGCCCAGAGCCACTCTGGATCTGCCATAACCAATCGCTAACGCGCATGTGCAACAAGAGGGGAGACCGACGTCAGTTATCGGCTTATATTTAGCATTAGTATCGCTAGTGTTAGCCTTAGCCTTAGCCAACTCCTTCACCACTAACGGCGCGAGCTGGAAAAATCAAACTTTTCCCGAACCCCGTGGGGAGGAGGGCCACAACATCACGGCCACCAACACAACTCAGCAAAGACTGTTCTTGCTCAGCTTTAACTTCTGGATATTCGGCAGCATTGCCACAACGGACCGAATGGCTTCGCTCGCATCTTTCTAGCGCACGTCCTCAGCATCATCGTTCTCAGCCACTCCCTCTGCTCGCTGATTGGATTCGCCAAATTTTTGGCCAGAGAAAACCCAAGACTATACCGCAAACCCAGACGTAGTACTGAAGGAAAATGAAAATTAAGTAGTACGTACGTAGGAGGGTGGAGCCAGGCTAGATATTTTACCCTGTAACCAGTGATAGTAAGAACTGAACTTTACACAAGTAATGTCTTTGCAGATATAGTCATAATTTAATGTTACTCACCAAGGTTTTGAGCCTTGACTTCAGTTTTGTCGACGTTTCTAAAAATGTCATGGCTGCTCATTGGAACATGTAATGGAGTATTTCCCTAAAACTTAAAAATATCCTAAGAGTTTATACATGACAAACTCTTTCTCTTCTCTTGACTAAATGAAAGAATACATTTTGTGTAAAGCGCACTGTACAGGCATTAGCTTTTCATTTCAGGTTGATCTTCAGAGTTGAATCTGACCTGCAGGACCTCCAGTTCTCCGTGTAGAAAATGGAAAAGCTGATCCCACATCAGTTTCCAAAGACGGCTTCATCCTGATCTCAACCTGCCCTCAGGCTCCGGCTCAACTCCACCTGCTGGCTGATGGAACCACATTCCTCTAATACCTGTAATTTCCTGATGGATCACCGTAACCAGCTTCCTCCATCTTTCGGATTTTTATTCCCTTCGCGTACGTATGCAGGATTCTGTTCCTACAGTAGCATTCACTGTCTTTCTGTTGAATGGCCTACTCTCATTTCCTTTCCTCGGTTTGGTTTTACTGTTTACATTCTGTTCTTTTTGTAAAGTCAAAAGGTATGTCGGCAAAGAATGAAAGAAATACCAAGACATTTTTACCAATAGTGTGTCCACACTTGACCTGCATTGTTTAAGGGACATTAAAGTCAAATATCAGCCAACTTTGGTCCTTCTTTGCCATTTCCACTTGTAATACTTTTCACATGCATCAGGCTGTTCTCATCGATCATTTGTACGTATCGCTACGAAAAGTTATGCACTGCAATTTGTTTGCATTCCACATATATGTTACACCAAGGCCCACGTTGACTACTGCTGTATAAGAGTGCGAAGATCCATTCAGGGAGGAGGTCAGGGTGGATGTTTGGGTCCTAAAACACAGGGCTTTCAAGAGGGGGAGCAGAGTTCGTGTTCTGGAAGAAGTTATTTGGAAAACACAAGACTTTCAACAAGGAAACGGGTGTTTGTGTCCTCGGAGTACTACTTAAGGGGGCCGGTGTATTAACCCAAAGCACAATCTTTTTTCTAATCTTAACTTGTCGTTGTTAATCCTAACTCTAACCACTGTCATCACCTTATGATGCTCACCTTTTGTGAGCTAAACTTTACTGTAAAGTTTGCTCCACGGAAATAAAAATAGGTGACCAGGTGGACGTTGGTGTGTACATGCATCTGTCCTCGTTTGTTTTGAACCGAGGTTAATATTAAAAGCTGAACATCCAAACTGGATATCAAAGTACATACATGTGTTTGGGTGTGTGTACACTTGGACTTCACAGGGTTAAACAAATGAACTGACTGTTTATGTACTTTTGATTGTGTGTGTGTGTGTGTGTGTGTGTGTGTGTGTGTGAAGTTGAAAGCTCAGAACAGCTATTTATCTGGCAAGTAACCAGACAGATAAGCATCCAACCGGGACAGGTGGTTTTTATTTTAGTGTGTGTGTGTGTGTGTGTGTGTGTGTGTGTGTGTGTTCAGTGTGTTCTAAAAGTTTCACAGATCGTCCTGTATCGATCCTCAGTGGTCCACCGGGATCACAGTCTGAGCAGTAACAGATTCAACTTCTTACTTGTGATACCTTTGAAAAATGTTATTTTGGACTTTTAGGATGTTGTCAACAATTGTCATTCAAAGTACTTTCAAATATGTTCTAATGTAAAGTGTTCACAATGAGGTCTTTGGATTACTTTGTAACAAGAAGTTGCTGTGTAATTTCTAAACAATCTAATTTCCAATTTTTCAGCAGCGCAACATAAATCGTGTTCCCTTCCATTGTATTGGGATGGAAGCAGAAATACGGATTAAGGCCACATGTGATAAAAATGTATTTGAGTTTAAAGTAAGAATTCTGAGAAAAAAGTCAGAATTCTGACTTTATTCTCAGAACTCAATACATGTTTTCACATGTGGCCCTAATCCTCTTCTGTACAGAAATCTCCTGAAACCCAATGTGAATACATTTTCAACTTCTGAGCGATGTAGCCTGCCACAGTGCAACTGGACACAATGGAGGGGAATATAAGGGATGTAAGAGTTGTGGAAATTCATCTCTCTCTCTCTCTCTCTCTCTCTCTCTCTCTCTCTCTCTCTCTCTCTCTCTCTCTCTCTCTCTGTGATGCTCTGCATTTGTTTGCACCTTCTGTTCCTTTGTCTTAACAAGCTCAAGAGACTATACAAGACACCTGCACAAGACATCAATTGCATGTATTTAAAAAGAAATTGTAGTTATGTTCTAAAAAGAATGGACAGCCATTTTTTTCATTGCATAGGATCCCAATAACTTTCAGATTTGTAAGTAACAACAATTATTTAAGAATTTGTATTACACAATCAAACCTGTTGGAAAATGCAAGAGGCACAAGGAGTCTACGAGAGTTGCTAAGAACACGTAGATATCTTCACTTTACTGTATACATACATAGAACACAAACATATGGATTTGCCTGGGAGAAAGTCCAGCACCAGAGATGTATTTAGAATTTTATAGATGGTTTTTTAAAGTCTTACAGGTTTGAGCACGTCTGTCTTAGCACGCACACACAGGAAAAACTATAATTAGCACTAACCCATGACTCATGACTTTTGTTATCACTTTTGGTACCACAAGAGAATGGTGAGCCACAAATAAAGTCCAAAATGAAATGTAATTAAAGCTTCAATAAAAAACAATGTTGAAAGAAACCATTGTGAACAATGGTCTACTGTGTCTCGACCACCTCCTTCAACATTTTGATGCTGTAACACATCACGCAACTCTTTTAGAGGACAGCGATCACTCTCACAACTGTGTTTTACCACCCTGACGTCGTCATACTCAGATTCTAGTCAGAATATGAGTCTGATACTGCTCCATTGGGCTGTGATTATGGGGCGTGTTTCAACTGAACCAGGAGAGAAAATGCCTCTGCACTCAATTGGATAGACCTACAACCAATCAGAGCGACGGAGACAGACGTCACAGAAGCTGCAAGTCAAAGGCAGGCTTCGACAGAGCAAAGGTTATTGTGTCGTGCGGACGGGTGTGGCAATGTGTATACATACGTGATCACAGTTCTCTGTTCCTCTTTTAAAATGAATGCGCTGTCGATATCTTCTATAACAGACGCGATGGCAGCCATCTTTGTTGTAAACGAAGTCAACCCAAGCGATCTTTGGTGATGTGGTTGATTACATTACTGCTGATCATCTGTCCATCATCGTATAAAGCCCACCCTGACAATTTGATTGGTCTGAACAGCTCTTGTTCGAGCATAGTTGCTCCACAATGGATCAAGTCCAGACCGAACTTCCCGACCTCAAATGTTGTGGGCGGGGCTAAGTTCGGCTGGCATCAAGGCTAGTGTTTTACAGTAAATGGACAAACTTTCGATGCTCACAGTTTTGATCCAGTTTTGATCAAAAAAAGCTTGGTGGAGAATATTTTGGATTGATATCAGATCGCCAGTGTCATCTACCTTTTCTACCACAGCTTAATGGGTTCATCATGATGAAAACCACAAGACTGATCCTCTGGGGAACATGACTATTGACAGTAAATCATCAGTCATGGAAATCTACCATTATATTTCAATTCCTTCTTGTAAGTTTGACTTGGAGTATTTCCACCAACTGCGGAACCAACTGCGAGGACCCACGAGATCCCGAGATTTTACGTATGGTTGCGCGATATAACAGGATGTAGTTTCTATAAACAGAAACACAGCACCAACAACAGTTGACTTCAGGCCTGTCTCCGGCCATTATGTTGTTTTCAAAGTGTAGTGCAGGGAAATATGATCCGCCGTGAGCACGGTGTATTTTATTTTGAAAATTAACCAGATGTTTTATTTTGTTTCTGTGCTCGACTTCCTGTCCCACACTATCTGCCGTGTGCTGAATTGCTGCGGAGCTCTCCGGCACCCGGCAAAAATCGAAGCTCTGCGTATCTGCTCCGGAGGGCTGGGACCGCCGGAGCTGGGACGGAGTCGGGACGCAGACGTTCTGCAGTCAGTGGAAATACACACACTGACTTTAATGGAAACCTATTGACACCGCCGCCGTTCCACAGTTGGTGGAAATTGAGGGTAACTATCATAGGAGTTATCGTCTGGGGACCATGATTACACAGCAATTTGGCCATTAGTTGTTTGTGTAAAGGTTGTTGTTAATAAATCCCAGGGTTTCCCATACGTTGCACAGCTGTGTTGAATCTAAAAGAGCTGCCAATGAAAAGATTTAATTGGTGTGGTGCCACTATAAAGTTTCAGTCTCCAAGGATATAAAGTAGAAATGCTCATTCAGAAGTATGTATTAACTACAGATTCAAAACCTGAAAAAAAAACACTCATTTTATTCCAGACATGAAAATAAAAATCTCCCTACTGTGACACAAAGCAAAAACACTTATGTACTGAACCAACCATGCACAAATAGAGCAGTGTCTGTCTATGGTGCTCAGGTTGGACTATTTTGCTATAATAAAAACAGCAAGCAACAACAAAGACCTTCCTGTTTCCATGCTTTCACTGCTGGCTTCGTCCCATAACCTGAAGGGTGTTTCTGGGGCTGAGCTTCACACACCAGGGCCTAAACAACTGATTTCTGATTTATGGAAATGCAACATGTTTGAAATCTTTAGCTTTTGGGAGGCAGAAAGGCAGAGGAGTTTGTGAAACAGGTTTTAGGGTCAGGTTAGCAGGGCTGTAAGTAGGTTGTGGCCTTGACCGCGACACCAAATTTGGGTACAAAGTACTGTTTCAGCTCCCAGATTAGCCCTGCAGTACTAAATGTTCTGCAGTAAAAAAAAACAGATTCAGAACACAGCACGTTTTTAAGAGGTTTAACTGTGCTGGGAGTCTCATATTGGGAACTTACCTGGCTCAGATACTGTAGTATATCACACATATATATAATTTTTGGTTCAGGGCCAAGCACCAAAACCAACTTCTTTTTTCCACAGAACTAACTTTGTTTACTGCAGCAAGTTTAGATATGCTATCATGCGTTTATGGCGCACAGCCGTCCCCTCCCTTATCAACAACCACATCAGCTACTCTACAGGAACCTTTTAGCTAGTCTATTTGTGCACCAGATGAAAAGCAGAGTGCATGATTGTTGCCCAGTAGCAAGCTGCTCCTCAAAGAGCTTCTTTATTAAAGTTCAGTTATATAATGCGGTAAAAAAGAATGTGCAATGGCATCCTGTGTTTAATAAAGCTCACTGCTCCAAGACCTGACGTCAGCAGCACTTTATAAACATGGAATAAACAGACGGGCTGCCTGGGAGACATGCATCGGCCCGCTGCTTCTGCAACGGAAGAAACAAGAAAGACGGAACAAAAGCAGCAATGTGCATTGTGCATGCATATCTTTTAATAATAAACTTACAATAATAATGATGCGTTGTAAATCCATACTACTGTGTCATGCAATGTCAAAACATTTGTCGAATCTTGTTTGAGCATAAATGTCCAAATCCTGTCCAAATGTTTTCTGCAATGATAATAGAGGAGATGGGGATGAAGAATGGCACAGTCTCATAAAAACTGTATTATTGTCCTTACTCTAGGGACCACTTACCAGGGTTGTTCTCAAAAGTCTTTTGGAACAAATCCAAGTCCTGACCTGATTATAGGAATTTAAACGTAATAAGGGTATAGCTGTATGTCTTTGTACTGCTGTAAGTGTAAGTGTTGTATGATGTATACGCATATCTACTTTGATTTTTTCTGTAATATGATTTCGTGAAGTAGGGGCAGGACTATATAAGCATTATGCCTGCTTCTTCTCAAACGTATCAATTTTTTTGTTCTTTGGTAAAAGCTGATTTGTCTGCGTTTTTAATCTTGTTTTATTTGATTGTTGTAACTTGCCGTTTGTTCGAGATAAATAAAAATAATCAAGTCAAAAGCTCAGTTCACGTGTGTGCCTGCTGTACAGCATATGAGGAGGTAACTCCACCTGTCATTAGAACGGATAACCTGGATTATTGGATTACACTGATCGGTTGGAAAAATCCATAGAGAGGTGAGGAGGCGGAGGATTCCTCTTCATCCTTCTGGTCACAGCAGATCTGTCCAGTTGTTGCTGTTTGATGATAAACAATGAAGACTGCTCAGTTTAAGGTTATAAACCAATGCATGTTTTACCTTAAACAGAGTTGTTGCTTTGTGTGTTTGTGTCATGTGAGAATCTTGTGCATCAGAGTATGTTTGTGTCTGAGCGATGATTCTGGCTCAGATTTCAAAGGTCAGAAACGGAATAAAAAATGTATAACTCAAAAAGCAGAAGATTACATTCCTCTGTGACAGAAGTGTGTGTGTGTTCTCGTTTAACTATATTCGTGGGGTCCAAAAACCAGGAATACAGTATACTTGTGGGGTCCGGCCAGCTTTGTGGGGCCAAAATGTTGGACCCCACAACTTTAAGAGGCTGTTTGAGGGTTAAGACTTGGTTTTAGGTTTAGGGATAGAATTAGGTTATGGTTAGGGTTAGGGTAAGGGTTAAGGTTAGGCATTTAGTTGTGATGGTTAAGGTTAGGGTAAGGGGCTAGGGAATGCATTATGTCAATGATGGAAAGTAAACAAAGCAGAGTAAAGCCTCTTTCCCGGCTACACCACACATCAAGAACCACATCTGCATTTTTCCATGTTGAAGTCCACATAACATGAACTAAAATCAAATCAAATTGACATTAACTCTGACCTTTCTCCAAAAGCAAAAGTGAAAGCAGGATTAAAATATTCAGTCTATCACAACCACATTTCAAGTTGTCAGGTTTCAGCGAATGTAGGACCCAATTGCAGAGACGACAGACACATGAATAAGCTCAAGGATTTTAATACTTAAAGTCCATACCCAACAGAAGAGGTCCTGTAACAGTAGGCAAATCCAAAAACAGGAACAGGCAAAAACTTAGAACAGTGGCAAGCAACCCACTGACAGAGACAAACGAGAACACTTAACAGAAAACACAGCAACAGATTACACGGCAGACAGATTGAACGGCAGACAGATTGAACGGGAAACAGAATGAAATGATCCGACCAGAGAGCAAGAAAGAACAGGGACTAAATACACAGGTAACGAGGACTAATGAGGGACAGGTGACACAACAGGTGGAACAATCAAAAAAGGCGGGAAACAAACAAAGACAGGAAGTAAACTAGACAAGACAAGGCAGACAAGACAGACTACAAAATAAAACAGGGAACAGAACATAACTGAAAAACAAGACTACCACAATAAGACAAAACACCAAAACCCTGACACAAGTCTCTGCAAGTTAAATAGATGGCTACCAATGGCTGAGAAGAAGAAGCCCAATAACCTGACTGAACTTCAGTCCGACATTGGGTTCAATGTAAGCCAATTTCTGGTTGGGATCTGTGGTTATTTTTTGGTTTAACCAATGAGTATGGACTGACATATCGCGTATCACACTTAATATTTGTGTCACCTTGGTCGGAATATATTCTGACTCTGCTAAAGGAAGATTACATCCCGATCCTTAACCCTGTCTACGTAGCTCTGGATTGGTCGCATGGGGAAACAGTCATGGACCAGCACAACCAACCTGCTCTCACACCCAACTCGTAAAATAAGTGAAACGATACAAGTTACTCTTCAGCTAACGGAAGCACTGCACTTTTGTTAAGTATCAAACCAGTCCACACTAAGCTCAATAATAGTAGCATAACACATCGAAGCTCTTTCACATAAAGAAATATCTGATCTAAAGTTCAGACTAAAATATCTCAACATATGTGACTCTTGGACCACCACAAGGTTTTTGCCTTTTAGTGAAATGTCTCAAAAATTATTGGATGGATTGCCATGACATTTGACACGGATATCCGTGGTGCCCAAAGAGTCCTAAAGCCCTGTTAAAACTTGCAACACGTTCTGAAACCTGCCAGTTTACACCAATGCAATGAGAGGAGACGGTGTATCATCTGCATAGAAAAAACTCTTTGTACTTCCGTTCTAACGTCCGACTTTCAGGCTTTTTTGAAGCTGGATATATCATTTGTTGTATCTAAATATGAATGTGGATAATGTTGGTGACAGTCAGATGATTGCTACTGTAAGGAAGTGTTCTATATTGGCCAGCTTTTGTGGTGATGAATCAAAGAAAATGTTTATTTCTCTGATTCGCTGCTTTGTCCTAACGCCGCTGGGCGCTCCCTCTCTTCAGTCACTCTCTAGCTCGCTAGACCACATTACCATGCTCGCAGGAGCTTGTTAAGCCTCCGTCTAAAAAAACTTCCATTTCGACCAATTTACAGTTTGTAACATATAAATAAAATGGTTTATGAATCATTTTATTTCTATAGTTTGTAGCTGACTTTACCAGCTGACTATTGGCTGTTGAAACAGGAGACGTATCTTACATTCTAAAATCAGCCTCTGGAGACTTTGTCATCTGACTTCTGTATTGGCTGTTGAAACAGGAGACGTCTCTTACGTTCTAAAACCAGCCTCACTTGATCTTCTGACTTCTCTATTGGCTGTTGAAACAGGTGAAGTCCCTTACGTTCTAAAACCACTATCTGGAGACTTGACCAGCTGAGTCGCAGCGACGCCATCAGCTGGTTTGAGTCGAGCTGAGACGGGCCGGTTCAGACCGCTGTAACTTTTCCCTGCAACATTCAAAAACGGTTTTGTCTCGTTGCGAATCTTTGGTCTGAACTGGGTTTAATAACGTAGGCAATCTCCTGACTTTTCATCCGGCACCATCATCAAGTACGTTACAGTAGCATGCTTGGTATAACATTTAGTTCAACAGCCTCACAGAACTGCATGCATGGCTGCAGACTCTTGATCTATTTTTGGTCACAGCGTGGCTAAAGAGACTGTCTACAGGAGATAAGGAAGCTCTGACAGAAAATGGGTGGAGGTGTTAAGATAAAGATTATTCCACAGCTACAAAGACTTCTCTAAATCATAACTAACTAGAATTCAGAGTTCTTAGAATATGTTAAATCTAATCTGTTGTAGGTCAACTTATTCATGATGATATTAAGAGCTACTGGGGTTAAAGGTGCCCTGCCGCACAAAACAGTTTTTACTTGCATTTTTTGAAATATGTTAGGTCCATATGTGTTTGTGTTATGTGGTGAATGTGAAAATGAACTGCTACCTCCTCTGTCAGCTCTAGCCACTGAACAGAAATAAGCAGAGAAATCAGGCCAATTACAAAAGCTGGTCAGTCTGACGTGGTGTTGCCTGAGCTCATTACTATTCATGAGCTCGCCTAGTTGCGCTGGGTAAAGGATGCTGACAGCCGGGCTCTCATTGGCTAGCTGTTAGCCAATCAGAGTGAAGCAGCTTAACTCGTTGAATATTAATGATAACTGGCACAAATCGAGCCGAGTCTTCCTGCAGGCTTTCTATACCACGCTAGAATGGCTTGAAACAAGGTAACCAAGGCATTTTTTCCACAAAAAATGTAACAGAGTCTATGGTAGAACTTCAGACATTACCACAAAGTAATGAACGTAATGAATGTGTGGCAGGGCACCTTTAAACACCCACTTTAAAGGGTCAAAAAGTCACTTCTGTCTACGGCCATCACTTTGCTCCGACACAAGCCGCAAGTATACATTTTCCAATTCTGTGTTACATCTTCTAAGCCAACTTCATTCCAACTTATCACCGCTAGTTTTACACTTATGTTTGGAATTCATGGTCAATAAACCTCATTCATATTAAAATATGCCTACTTTTGAGTTAAAAACCCCCAGAAATTATGAATTACTTTAACTAATAATTAAGCTCAGAGGAACGTATGTTGATGCATAATTACAGCCTGCTGCGTGAATGGAACCATCCTTGTTATTTTTGGGCAATTTGGTTGAAAGAAACCCATATTTTTGTACAGATCTTTGAAAACGGGTCAAATTTGACCCGAGGACCACACAAGGGTTAAAAGGTAAGTAACCAAGTATATTAACTCCAATTCAATACGATTTAAGGTTCTGGTACTTTTTTTTTTTTTACGTTTAAGTTTGAGAGACTTTGTAGACCTTGTCAGACAAACTACTCTAAAACGTTGTCTTGTTTAACTGTTAGGAAGACCATGAACACATGCATACATATGTTTTCTTTTTACAAAGGTAATCTGCATTTGAGAGTTTGTTCTCATTTCATGTTATCTACAGTATAAAGTTGTGTCGGTGCGGTCTCTGAACTGTGAGATGCTCTGATAAGTTGATGTGAATCTGCACTGACTGCTTCTTGTCAATGTATTGCGCCACATGCCTCACACCTCAAAGGAATGTGCTAGTCAAACATAGACATGGACACTTGGCCAACACTCTTAGGATCTACTGAAAGCTAGTCTCGCATTGCCAGACCTTCCTCCACAGCGCTGCGAAGAAGGGTCTGGCTAGTCCACACAGCATTCTGGGATGGAAGAAAAACGTGCTCTTTTTTTATTGTCATTTTTTCAAACCAAACAACACATTCTCGATCCCATCGCATCAAAAAGCCCCACACTTGGTCAGGTGCCTTTGGCGTTTGTTATTGATGCAAAAAGTCTCCTTTAGCGTCATATTTAGACGTGCTTGGTTGGGACTCTTGATGTCACTTTTGGGTCGCTCTGGGTCGGGATGTACGTTAAACTGACATGCGGGACAAGAACGGGACAGTTGGTGGGTGGGGTTACAAAATGTACGTTTCAGTAACACGCGGGACCAGAACGGGACATGAACCCCGGTCTCCTGGGGGAAAGTCCTGTGTTGTTTGACCCCTCTACCACCCCAACCAACCTCCTTACGCAGATTTTCGGTCTTTCATACTACTCGCTACCGTTGTCACTTTTAGTACTACGTCGTCTAACAGCACCGCGGTCGAGCTGCTGCTCTTTCCGCTGCATTCCATACAGACGCTAAAGGGTGATTTTTGCATCGGTATCTGACGCTGAGAGTGTCAGTATTTTATGAGTCGTAGTGAGAACGGCTTGACCGGTCGGACGCAGGTACGGTGCCGCTGCAAAATAGCCTCGGGAAGGAACTTGTTTTGGTGGAACGTGTGCACATACGGAGGCAAGCTCTGGAATTAAAATGGTTGTCGAGTGTGTGATGAGACTTTTACTTAAAAAAAAAAAAAAAATAAGCATAATTTGATTGTCGGCTCTAGCTCGGAGGATGTTTTCTGGATTGACCAGAGTTTAGAATGCCAACACAAAATAGGAGAAGGTGACGGACATCCGGCCGAAAATGAGGGACATCCGGCTGAACCTCCGGGGGCTCCGGCGCAATCCCCTAAATAAAAATGACTCCTGCAGTTTATGCTGCATCTCACCATCCTGCACGTTCTCACGCGTAGACAGCATAAACCCATTGGCAGCATCATGGGTGCCATCTTCTTTTCGAGATGTCAGCCTGGCTCACGTTTAAGAATGAAGAGCAGCTATTCCTGGGGAGCCAGGGGGCAGCTGAGGGGGTTTGCCTGCAGCAGTGTGCTGTAACACTGTCACACGATGCCCTGCCACCATGACGGGTCCACACTGCGGGAGCGTGATCAGCTGGAGGGGGGGGGGTAGAGGCGATAGGAGGGTGGTGAAAGCTGAGGGGAGAGGAGGACTGGGGGAGGAAATGTAAGGAGAGTTGGAGAGCAGAGAGAGGTGACACAGAAATAAAGAGCCTTTCAGAGCCCTGACCTCAACTAGACCTTGTTTAAATCCAGACTGAGCCCCGAGTGTCAAGAAACCAGCATTTTCCATGTTGAGTATCATAATACAGCCGGGGTTCATAGTTTGTCACGGACCGATTATCGGATTTTGTCCAAGGGACCCCTAAGATAAATTGTTATGGTTGATTAAATACATTTAGAGCTTCAAAGATGAATTGATTAATCAATGTCAACTATTAAATTACTCGCCAACTATTTTGATAAACGATCAATCGGTTTGAGTCATTTTTCATGAACAAAACAGAAAGATTCTCTGATGTCAGCTTGTTAAAAGTGAATATTTGCTTCTTCTCTCCTCTGTGACAGTAAACTGAATATCTTTGAGTTGTGGACAATACAAGACATTTGAGGACGTCATCTTGGGCTTTTTGGGAAACACTGATCATCATTTTTTACCATTTTCTGACATTTCAGAGACCAAACAACTAATCCATTCATCCAGAAAACAATCAACAGATTAATCGACAAAGAAAATAATTTTTAGTTGCAGCCATATTAAATGTGTGTTTCTTTGGGTCGGAGCAAAAAAAACAACAACTTTACCGCATATAAAGGCTCACAAGGCAGCAGCCGGCTCGAAACCAAACTAAAATAAATGCTGGAATGGACAGACAAATCATTAAATAGCCTGGGACTACTGTACGTGCCATCAGAGATAGGAAAAAAATAAAGCATCCATTAGAACCAGTGATGCATATTCAGGAAGGGCAGCTCTGGGTTTTTTTTGTTGTCTGAGAGGGAATGTTAATGGGGTCTTGTTGTGTCTGCTGTCAGAGAAACGTGACGAGGAGAGCCGGAAAGAACTGGAATCCATGTGAGATTTGAGTTGTTGTGAATAGACAGAAAGGAGACAAAGAGAACAAAAGCCTCATCAAAGCATGCACACACGCACACACACACACACACACACACACACACATACAAGCTATAATGTTGCACATCCACACACAAACACATGCATTAATAGACTCTACGCACTCCTACAAATCAAACAGTGATTGAACAAGCACAGTGACAAGGGGTGAGCAGTTGCTGCCCTTCATTTTTTGCTTCCACTTTACAAACATAGGAACACACACTCTCACACACACATTTTTTGTCACTGGAAAAAAAAAAAATCACACTTTCAAAGGTCAGATGCCAAATGAGGCAGAGTGAAGGACAGGGAGATTTAGAGGTTGCTTTGACTTTGGACTGAACTAATGAGGCTGCTGGGAGGCATGTTGGCAAAGTAAACCCTCTAACAGGAATGCTAATTTAAAGTTTTATTTCTGACCCTTGTTAACCGATAATTAACCGTTAACCAACAAGCAAGCAAAGGACTCCCAGTTCACCCCATCCGGGAGGCTTGGACATACTTTCCACGTTCCGTGGACAGCTGCAGACTTGTACCTGTCATGCAGCCACGATGTTCCGTCAGTGCATTGTCGTGGACACATGCAGATGCTCCACAGCAGTTCGTGGTGTGTATTTCTGATCTGTCTCCACAGCTGCCACCTGCAATGTTGTCAGCTATATGTCTTCCTGGTATACTCTGTGTGTAGGACGGCCGATTTAACCTGCTAGTCTTCATCGATATAATGGCAATGTGTCAAGTATCTCTTCGTTGTGAGCGCCGTCCAGCAGAGAGCAGTTTAAAACGCAACTTGCTGGTGCAAGTAGCAGTTGAAATTGTATAGCCTAGTTTCAAGGTACCCCCAGGTTTCCACAAGTTACATTTAAGACTTTTTTAAGACCTTTTTAACACCCTTTAGAATGAGCCAACTTCACGACCATACTGGCAAAAGTAGGTAGGATATAATGGAATATGGGAAAGGATTTTAGGCTATAAAAATAATTGCTTACCAAGTACTTGAACTTAATACATTTTCTCGTATACATACATGCTTTGTGACGAAACAATGAAGGAGTTTGAAGAAATGTAAGACTTTCTAGTGCACTTGCCCTAGAAAGTTGCGTTTTACTAGATTAGCAGTTAAGAACTAGATTGTATAGCGTAGTTGTCTTTTATCATGCAAAAAGTTTAATAACTTTTTTTTTGTTTTGTTTTACCTATATTGTTTATAATGGTTAATCATTGACACCCCTACCCTCTAGTGATGCTCTTTGTGTTTGCTCTCTCACCAGGAGTTAGATGTGAAGACTGTTATAACTGTTATTTCCTTGATATGTTCAGTTTATGATTTTCAACATGATTTGCTGTCAGTGATATCAGCATCTGCAAAACTCCCCGACCTGTTGCAACCAGGACAGCATGAAGGACAGGTTGATTTAAGGTAGGATGAAGATATAATGGGGATAGAGGGCATTTGTGGCACTGTGGTTTCTATTCAGCAAGGCACAGCAGGTGCAGAATGAGGTTGACTTGATTACGTGGTGTTGAAAGTCACACAACACGGTGCTGACACACAAGAACAGGACGAAATGTAACAGGAAGCCACGCAGAGCATGCAACTGTGAAGGGAACCATTTCAATCCGTTTCAGCCAAGAAAATAAGTTTAACCTTTTCAAGATACATTTGAACCTCTCAAGAATTAGGTATAATTTCCTATAAATGAGATTTATTAACCATGAATTCCAAAAATTATTGTGAAACTGGTAATAAGTTGGTGTTAGTGGTATGTATACATGGTAGTGAAAAGAAGCGTTAAACGTAAAAAACCCCGCCAAAAACATTGAAAAAAGTGCCAAAGGTGTCGAAAAAGAGACAAAAACGTCAGAAAAATGGTTGATTTTGTCATCGATTATTCTGTTATTACTACAGACACAAATGGGCTCTACATCAATGCTGCCATCAGTCTGTGACCGGCCCCAGCCGGGACCTCGTCGAAAAACGACACTTGCCACCCAACCCAGTCTCACGGCAGTTCGTGAAATGGTCACGTTATTTAATCTTTTGATTTGTGTACACGGACACGTGTGACATTTCATTTCCCCGTTGTTCTTTTCCTAAACCCAACTGTCCCGTTGTTGCCGCGCGTTCTCCATAGACCGCTGATCGTGGCCTGCGTGTGATATTTCATTTCCCCGTTCTTCTTTTCCTAAACCCAACCGTCCCGTTGTTGTCCCGCATCCCCCAGAGACCGCGGATCGTGTCCCGGCATGTGATGTGTCCTTTCCCTGTTCTTCTTTTCTAAACTCAACCTCCGTATGGATGCTTCCCATTACGTGCTGACCACCAGGAAAAAAACAAGATAAACGTGTCCGTGTACACGAATGAATAACTTGACCATTTCACGAACTGCCGTGAGACCGTGTTGTGCCACCGGGGCTACGCAACGTTTCTGGCCCTGACAACCACGTAAATCCGGGCAAACAGAGCAAGGCTTGTAAAGCTTTCCATACAAACCTAAATATTACATGAATAATTCCAAAGACTGCAGTCTGTGCGAAGTAAACAGAACACAGAAATCAGCCCCCATGAATTAGCTTCTTTTGGTTGATTTGTGAGGATTGGATATTGCTGCTGTGGAGATCTATTCTTGAGTTTGAGTAGCTCAAAGTCTCCAGCATGGCAATATTAATCAGAGCTGCAGATTTGTAGACCTTTTTGTGCATTTCTTCCACAAAAATACTGTTACAAAGTCACATTTTCTTCACAAACTGTGTTTTGTATTACCAGAAAAATATGCTAACCGTATTGTAAATGTCCTATTACGTATTTAAGGCCAAATGTGTGTGCAATTTGTACATGGAATGAATAATGTGACACATGTTTCTCTTCAGATGTACTGAATGCATCAACAGTCACAAGGTGGTACATTTGAGTACAAAGAATTCCGACAGCTCAAACAGGTGGATGCAAGATATTGATGAACGCTGTGACATGTAAACTGGAATAAAGGCCATGTGGGGTAAAGGCCAAATACTGTATATAACACTGCAGAGACAAGGGGGAGGGAGGGGAGACAAGAGACTGGTAGGGGGTGAAAGAAGATTGGAAAGGGTGCAAAAAGTGGAAGAATAATTCAGAGACATGAGAGAAATGATAAAAAAAAAAAGGTAAAAACACCCTGTGTGTTGAGCTCTCTGTTTTAGCTACAGAGAGGCATCACACTTCTGTTCCATCTTTTTTGGGAGTTGCACATGCACAGTAAGCACAGAGTATGAGGGCGTGCCATGCTAGCAGCTAGGCGAGCATTATAACGTGTGTTCCAAAGTGACCACATTTGTCTCTGAAGTAAAGGCTGGACTACAACAGAGCTGTTTGGAGCAGTTTGTGAACAGTGTTTTCTGTTGGAGATGGTAAGTCCCTTTGGGGTGGACTTTGGGTATTTTCACTTTGTAAACCTATAACGTGCACAAAAAGATATATAACACAATAAAGGAAAGTGGAAAAGCCAAAAAGCCTAATATGAGCACTTTAAGGTGGCATGGAAAAAATACATTTAATAAGGAATCAGCTTTGTCAAAAAGGCCAACAACGTCCACATTAGTATAAGTCAAATTAGCTGTAAATTTTATAGCAAACATAAGAAAATGCTCCAGGTTTTGAACTCATTTTCCAACCACTCTGTCTTTGAAATAATGAAAAAACAAACCAACAAAAAATGCCAAAAGTGATGAACAGTAAAAGATTAGATGGTTTACGATAAGCCAGCCCCTTTATGCCGCTTTCATTTAAAATTCTGACGAATACATCTGATTACTGTAAGTTCAGTCAGACAAGACTCAGCTTGTTACCTAAGAAATTCAGTCTTTGCACAACACAGAAATACATACACACACACATCCATTTCTAGGATGTGATTCAAGTGAACTCATCTCACAGTCTCGGGCTGCCTGGGGGAAGATAAACCATCACTTTCTAAAGTCATGTTGCTATGGAGCTAAAAGAGTCTCAATAAAGATAAATGCACACACTACATTCACATATGCACACACAGGATTCATACATGCACACACATGATTCATAAATACACACACAGGATACACAAATGCGCACAAAATTCACAAATACACACACAAAATTTAAAAAGCACAGACGATTCACAAATGCATACAAAATTCAGAAATGCACACAAAATTCATAAATGCACACAAAATTCATAAATGCAAACAACATTTATCCTGTATCCTGTGTGTGTATTTATGAATCATGTGTGTGCATGTATGAATCCTGTGTGTGTATTTATGAATCCTGTGTGTGCATATGTGAATGTAGTGTGTGCATTTATCTTTATTGAGACTCTTTTAGCTCCATATGTTGCAGTCATTAGTGATACAGGGATTTCTTGTCATTACCACA
Organism: Sander lucioperca; assembly: GCF_008315115.2. Taxonomy (NCBI): domain Eukaryota; kingdom Metazoa; phylum Chordata; class Actinopteri; order Perciformes; family Percidae; genus Sander; species Sander lucioperca. The sequence continues at coordinate 5,094,113 of NC_050187.1, forward strand.
AACTCATAACTGTAGGGGTGTCCCTGACTAAGAATTTTCAGTTAAAGGTTTAAATCTCTGCCACCCAAGAGGCTCCTCCATCGGCCCCGGATCATGGAAAGTGAAACTTAAATCTGTCATTGGGGCAGTTGGATTTATTCACGCACTTTAAAAAGATTTATTTAAAGCTTCTTTCTTTGCACATTTTTATTTACAGCATTATATGTTGATATTCATATCAAAATATGCTGTATATTAACTCATTGGGAGAAAACAGGTAGTTCTATGTAAAATCTGACATTGAGCACCCCCATACAGCCAAAACGGCATGATCCTCATTTCATAACGCGAAGATTCGACTGTGAGATTGGCAGTCGAATCATCCTCCTTCTATCGAAGCATCGACTATTCGGAGTCACCCCTACATAACTGAATACTTAATTCCAAAGATATTGACTGTCATCTGACCTTAAAACCATATGCACATACGGTGCAAACAAATTGTGAATATATCTGCTCCAAATATACAAATCATGATTTCAATTTAACATCATGGATGAGGGATGAAACTGACAGACGTTAGACAACATACTGTATCATAAATCTTTCTTTTTTTTAAAAGGACACGTTTTATGAATGTTGCAATTAAGGTTCAGTCCGGTACAACATGCTACATTTATCGTTTCAGATAGTTCAGATTTGATTATCATTTTAAAGAGTACACACTTTGCTGATCTTAAAACTGGTTCTCCAGATCTAAAATTTTTCTTTATACATTTTTTTTTACACTTGCTTCACAGTACGGAGAGAGAAGAACAAACGTGAGCACACATACAGATATTCACTTGACAGAGCACCAAGAGGAGTGAGTCAAGTCTCCGCAGCCTTGTCCTAGCCAAGTTGTGTCATCCCTCAATGAAGAAGGTAAACAAACTTCTGGAAAAAAACAATTGAATATATTTCCTTAAACAGTTTGAAGTGCAAAGTGCAGTTTCCAAAAGACACAAGAGTGCCGAGAACAGAGGATAGATACAAATCCTGAAAGTCGAAACAACGAAACAACTTCCCAAACGTAAATTATTTTCAAATCAATATATCACATGCTAATAGCACTGATTCTCCAGCAAAGATTAAGATGAAACAACTTGTAGAACGAGTAAATGTCTTTTAACTGATGGCGAAAAATCTCTCTGTTCCCACATTCTTCAAACTCCCCAAGAAAGAATCCTGTATAACAAAACTATCAACTTGTGTTTGGATTTCATAATGACGTTTGAACAGTGGTACCTTTTTATTATGAGAAAATATGACATATTTATTCAAAACATTCTAGTTACTGATTTGTATGCTCTGCGGTTCACAGATTCAAAGTAGAAGCATGTAAAAACATGAATCACCCCATTCTGTAAACCTTACAAGGGAATGAATGCATTTGAACACCCTAAGATAAAGAAGACCAAGATGGCGGCACGAACGCATCGTGTCTCTCCAGATTTTGCAAATTAGTGGTCATTTGTTTGTTTATCTCAAGTATTTTCAGTAAAAACAGTTTAGAGTACATATCATACACCCGACAGAAACTTTTTGGACATCGGTTCCTGCAATTCTGACTTCGTTATTAGCGTACTTCCAGAGATCGCTAATCCAACGGCACCTCCGAACACCCTCACATCGACTGGAGGGCTCTTCAGACGGACATGCAAACATTGGGCTAAAGCTAACTCCACATCGACTTGTACTGCCAAGCCTTTTCCTCGCCAATGTTCGCTCGCTGGTGAACAAAATGGATTAACTGCGGCTGCGGATCACCACACACAGAATGATTATGGACTGCAACATCATGATTTTCACAGAAACTTGGCTTAACAGCAGAATACCCAACAGCGCTATCGAGCTAGCTGGACGCTACCTCCTCCGTGTGGACAGAACAGCTGATGACTCGAGTAAGACCAGATGTGGCGGTTTGTGCATTTATGTTAAGAAAATGTGGTGCACGGACACCACCCTCACCGACAGTCACTGCTCAGCTAACCTAGAGTATCTCATGGTTAAGTGTAGACCTTTCTATCTGCCCTGAGTGTTATGGATATTTTCAAAGAAATGTTGAAATGATTAACAAAAGTCAAAAGAACATGATTTTTTTTCAACTTTAGTAATAGCAGTCTATACCACCAGATTAGAGTTTAACGCTAAGATTGCCATGAAAGAACTGCATTCTGCTATCAGTAAACAACAAACCCTGCATCCCGAGGCAGCCTACATTGTCGCGGGTGACTTCAACCACTCAAATTTAAAGACAGTACTGCCTAAATTCCATCAAAATGTACCATGCCCCACAAGAGGAGAAAAGACTTTAGACTATGTCTACACAAACATGGCTGATGCATACAAAGCTGCCCCCCTCCCCCATCTAGGACACTCAGATCACCTCTCTTTGTTTCTACTGCCAGCACTCATCAAACGTGTGAAACCAACAGTAAGGACAGTGAAAGTGTGGCCAGAGGGAGTTGACTCTGCACTTCAGTTCGCAATTCAGGCCACCCATGTTTCCTACACAGACATTGATTCATATGCCTCCTCCATTCTGGACTGTATCAACTAAAACATCAACAGGCTGCTGGTCCTGATGGAATCCTTGGACGCGTACTCAGGGCCTGTGCTGTGCAGTTGACTGAGGTTTGGACTGACATATTTAATTTGTCACTAGCCCAAGCAGCTGTCTCCGCGTGCTTGAAAACCATCTCCATCGTGCCGTTGCCAAAACACTCCACTGCAACAAACCTTAATAACTTCGGTCCAGTTGCACTCACCCCAATCAGTATGAAGTGCTTCGAGAGGCTGGTCCTGGCCCATCTCAAGACCTGCTTACCACCCTAACTGGACCCCTTCCAATTCGCCTACTGTCAGAACATGAGCACAGAGGATGCCATCTCTACGGCACTTCACTCTGCCCTGTCCCATCTTGACAATAGCAACACCTATGTGATAATGCTGTTCATTGACTTTAGTTCAGCATTCAACACCAGCATCCCCTCCAAACTGATCACCAAACTCAGTAAACTGGGCATCAATACCTCCCTCTGTAACTGGATTATGGACTTCCTAACCAACAGACCTCAGTCTGTTAGGTTAGCTAATCACACCTCCTCAACCATCACCCCGAACATCCTTTACTCCATCTTCACCTACGACTGCACACCTGTACATGGCTCCAACACCATTGTCAAGTTTGCAGACGACACTACGGTGATTGGTCTCATCAGCAACAACGATGAGACGGCCTACAGGGAGGAGGTCCAGTACCTAACATCGTGGTGCACTGACAACAATCTGGCTCTCATCACCAAGAACACCAAAGAGCTCATTGTGGACTTCAGGAAGTCTAAAGCTAACACACACATCCCCATTCTCATCAATGGGACTGAGGTGGACGAGTCACTTGAAGTTTCTGGGTGTCCACATCTCTGAGGACCTCTCTTGGACCCTCAACATCTCTACCCTGATCAAGAAGGCTCACCAGCGTCTCTTCTTTCTGAGGAGACTCAAGAAGGTCCACCTGTCTCCTCAGATCCTGATGAACTTCTACCACTGCACCATCGAGAGCATCCTCACCAACTGTGTCACAGTTTGGTATGGCAACTGCTCTGCCCATGACCGGAAAGCACTGCAGAGGGTAGTGAAAACTGCCCAACGCATCACCGGTTCCTCACTCCCTTCCATCGAGGCCATCCAGGGCAAGCGATGCTTGCGTAAGGCGCGAAGCATCATCCACCCCAACCACAGACTATTCACCCCACTTCTCTCCTGAAGGCATTACAGGTCTCTCCGCACCCGAACCAGCAGGTTCAGAGGAAGCTTCTTTCCTGCGGCTGTCACCCTACTGAACTCGAGCTCTGCATCCCAGTGACAACCAACCAAGTAAGCCCCCAAACCCCCCTATCCCACCCATAGTGTCCTATTTATTTATTTACAAATGTACATACTGTAACTACACTTATACATAGCCATATTCTACTGCTCTTCATACTATTCATCCTGCACATACACTTATTCTCATTGTTTCTGCACTACAATGATACTGTTAACACACTGCACATAGCTGTACATATTGTACATATCTGTCTATATGGTTCATACTGAATATCCATATTTTATTCTGTTTTTCTTATAATACACTGCATTTATCTATATATATTTTTTACTACTATTATAATGTTACTGCTGCTACATTGCACACATCTGTACATGTTGTTCATACATTGTTCACATTACATAGCTATATTTATTCTGCTCTTATAAGGTAACTGCTAATACACTGCACACATTTATATTTAATTTATATTACTCTAAACCACCATCTGTAAACCAACTGTACACTACTGTCTATACTGCACTATATTTCTTGTCCTGTCTATGCACCACCTGTCTATATCTGTCTATACTTTGTATATCACATTGCACTTTTCTGCTCTTTTTGCACTTCTGGTTGGACGCAAACTGCATTTCGTTGTCTTTGTACTTGTACTCTGCACAATGACAATAAAGTTGAATCTAATCTAATCTAAATAGCAAATGAAGAGAACTAATCTTGGCAGACAGTAGGACCATCAGCTGTTTTGGTTTGTATCAAATTCTCACCTGATTTGATCATTACTCATGCTGCTTATCTGCTCAAACATAAAGCAGAAATTGCATGTTAACTTTGGCAACAGATAATTCGAGTGATGCAATGTTTAACCGGCAGTTAATGAGTAATGTGAGAAAGAGCACGTAGACACTTTGGGTGTGTTTGCTTTGCAAATTACAAAACCAATAAAAACAAACAGATGAAACATCTGTGAGGTTAAGAAAAGTCAAGGTTTAATACTCTTTCCCTTCGCTTGCTGACTGGAAAAAAAAATGCAGAAAATAGAGAAACATGTTGAGTATGATGGAGATGGTAAAACGTCAGCCTTGAGGTTGTGACCTTAAACGGCGGTCTTGGCTTGGCTTTGAGTTTCCCCTATTGCATCGTCTTTCCTCTTTGCTCAAACTACAAACAACCTCAAAAGTCACACCTAACACTGAGGAGTGATGGAACTATGGAAACAATAAAAAAGACTAGACTGCTCGAGTGAGGTCACATTTTTTTTATTAAAGTCCAAACAATACACTTTGTATATGTTCTTGTGTGGCTCTGAAATGCTATTTCTGCTGCTACATTATGTTAGCCTAGAAATCTAGATGCACCTTAGCAGCAGCAAATGTAATTTGCAGCCAGGGTTGTCTAGCAACTCTCGTTGGCTTGCGAGCTGGAAAAAACAAACTCTAGTCAGGCCAATCACATCGTGTATAGAGTCAGTGGGCGGGCTTAACATAATGACGGCAGAGTTGCGACAGTTCTGCGTGAATTCCCTGGTACTTGAAAACAAAGAAGATGGCTGCTGCTGCTGGTGAACAGCGGTCTTTGGAATCGGCTTTGGCCGCGACTCTGGAAGACTTGGAGTTAAGCTTTTCTTTGAGAAAAGAACAAAGAACGGCACTGAAGTCATTCTTAAAAAAGGAAGATGTGTTCGAAGTTTTCCCGACCGGATATGGCAAAAGTTTAATCTATCAACTAGTTCTGATTGGTTGTAGAGCTATCCTATTGCGTCCAGAGGGAACTTGAAAGACAACCGTTTATCCCACCCCACGGATTGAGCCCTGCCAATGGTGAGTTCCCAGACCCAACATGTTGATGTCTGGCTTGTCAGTGATGTTGAACATTATGTTCAACATCACATGTATATCCAGATTAGTTTGGATTTTTATTTTATTTGTGTATTCATACATTTAAATCAATGATTCTGTAAAGCACTTTGAAAATGGGCTTCATGGGCCTACGCTTAATGAAGATGGATCATGCTGATGGGGTCTAATCGACAATGTCCTTTTCTGACACAATAACCTCATTAAACTTAATGCACTTTCCAATTGATTACACCTTGTTGTGTTAGATTGTGCTTTATGAGTTGAACTTGATTGTATCCATCACCAGGCACAACATGACTTTTCCCTCCGCTAATTAACTATTATACTGTAGCTTACATGCTCATTTGTCATTACACTGTTCAGATCAGGAAATAATTTTAAAGCGCCCATATTATCCTCATTTTCAGGTTCATAATTGTATTTTGAGGTTGTACCAGAATAGGTTTACGTGGTTTAATTTTCAGAAAAACACCATATTTTTGTTGTACTGCACATTGCTGCAGCTCCTCTATTCACTCTGTGTGTTGAGCTCTCTGTTTTAGCTACAGAGCAAGGCATCACACTTCTATCCCATCTTTGTTGGAAGTTGCACATGCGCAGTAGCTAGGTACCGCGCAGTTGCTAGGTACGTGTGCTACTAGCTAGGTACTGTGCTACTAGCTAGAAGCTAACGCTGCTAGCGGTTAGCCACCTCGTTCTCAATGGCAAAACACTGCTACAACACACACAAGTTCACCCTAATCTACAAAATAAATTGTATAGAACTACTTGCATATCCCTCGTCTGCAGGTATTCCACGCAAAGTTGGAAGTGTCCCGGCTTATCCTGCCTTGTACTGTCCGAAGTTGGAGAAACAGCTAGCTGATGTGATATTAGCTAAAGTGGTTAGCACACACCAAATGTTTCGGCCGATGACGTAGACGGCCCTGCCGATTTTGACCAGCTCACCCGGAGACTGAAGGCAGGACGCATTCAGAAACCCGTATCTCACTCAAAACAGCATGGATGTTTGTATGCGTGTGGAAGCACCAGAGACACAAAATAACTGTCCCATAAATTCCCAAGAAAAGTGATTTTTCATAATATGGGCACTTTAAAACAGCAAGCTTTGGAGAATAGTAGAAGGGTTGTAAAGTAGATTGGAAATGAACTAAACCATAGAAAAGCATGGCTATGGTTATAAGAATGATAAGAATGAGAGTCTATATACATGTGATGCCATGGATATCTTTGGGTACAGAGGTTTATTTTAGACCCCAGCATGCCCCAGTAGTCTGTAAAAGGTTGAGGAACATGTCAAGGGACTCAGAATGTCGACTGTGAGACTTTTACAGGGGGAATGCCCACATGTCTGCGTGTCCTACATTATGTAGGACATATAGACAGCTAAACGATAAACTTGAACCGGCTGTCTGTTTAAAGTAGTAAGTGAAGGACAAAGTGGTCTAAACTGGGTGAAGAAAGTATAGGACAAAAAAAAAATTATACATACATACATTTTTTTTTATAATTATGCCTGAAGTAAAAGAGGAATGTATTTTGATTTGATTTTTGATTTATTTAACCTTCGTAATCGGTTAAGTAGCATCCAACCTGCTTAAGGACACTAACTTCTTTTTTTTTATTATTATAATAAAAATCCATTAACATTGATTTCGAATAACAAATGTGATAGATATCAAGAAAACAAATCAAATGAAATGAAAAACACTCAAACAAGTGCAATGTTTTTTCTCTCTGAAGTGACGTGAAAGTGACGAAGGTTGAAGGGAAGTGATGCAAGTTCAAAATGTCATAGTGATCTTTATGAACGTTACAACAGTACATCCTCCTGCGACAAAAAAAGGAAACTATGATGGCAATACTGAATGGAGAGGAAGTCAAAAACAAATTAAAACCTTCAGTTCACGTTGGAGAAGTGGCATCTGGGATGCCGTCATGTTTTAATAAAACATACTTTCACACTGCAGACATTCAAGCCACTTATGAGCAGTCACTGGTGATGATGAACCTCCAAAGAATGATAAGTGTGTGTTTATGGCCTAAATGTTGCATCATGCAGAGATCTTTTTACATCACACGCCCTGTCACTAGAGAACTATGGACACCACTCCAGGGCAGGTCGTGTTTACTTCTGGATATTTGGCATATGCTTAATATTGTTTACATGCATTGGAATTAATCAGATGACTTTTCACTGGTGTCGGATGGATATATACTAAAAATATCCACTTGTGGATAGACAGAGAGGAGTTTGGGTGGAGTAAAGGAGGAGAAAACAAGTTTGGGGGAGAGTATAAGCAGCTCAAGTTCTGTCTTCTGCCTGAAATTTTTTCCAGTTTCCATCAGTGGCAGAGATCCGCTCCAAGAGGTGATTATTTTCATGTTGAAAAAGACACGAGGGTTGGCAGGGCTTCATAATGAGAGCCTTGGCAAAGGACGGAGCACTGTAGCCAATTTTAGCATGAATAATGAGCTAGTTGAGGCTTTGATGCTACCTGACAGGCTATCTTGGGTTATAATGTGCCTTTTCTAAAGCTGTTACATGCGTCACATCAATACATCATTACTTGAGACAGTGGTATGATTAAAGGATACCAAATTGGTTTTTTTTACACCTTCAGTTTGGTCCGTTTGAACCGAACCGTGGAGCGTATTGTCAGAAAAGCTCATCTGAACTCTAGTGCGGACCAAACAACTGAACTCTGGTCCGCTGGAAAACGGGCATCTTGGTTCGCTTCCAAGGGAACTAGAGTTCAGTTCACTTTAGGTGAGAACACGATCCGACCCACATACAGGAAGTGAACCAAAAACAGAGCATTTACTAGCCTGCAGTTTCAACCTTGCTCACAATTTACGGACTTATATAAAAGAAGATAGCTTTCAGATACATAAGCTGTTCTGAGCATAAATCGCTGGTCATCTGTGTGACATCATCATCTCCCACTCATCAGGGCCCGCCCTCTCCTTCACTCGCTGTCCGTCAGCTGCTCACATCCAGAAGAAAAAACAGAAAATCCAAGATGTTATAAATTTGGTGTCTGTCCAATTAACAAGCAACCGGTTCCAGTTGTTTACAATGTTTGGTGTTTGACAAAGTGCAGTGTGAACGCAAACCGAACCAAAATAAAAATGCAACCATGTTGCAACTTCATCCCCGGATTCCCCCCCCCCCCCCCCGAGTCTACCGAACTATAGGTGTGAAAGCGGCCTAAAGCGAGAATTATACTGGCTGTTCCCAACCTGGCACGCCATTGTCAAAATGACTTGGATCTTGCCGGCGTGCCCGGATTTATAAATTGCACTTAAAATTATAAATAGTTACGGCGATTCCATGACTTCACATTTGCACGCACCAACTGGGCTGCGGCCAGTATAATTCACACTTAAGACAGCCACAAAGAGTGACATCATTTAGCCTACATTTTAACGTAGGTCCGATTTCGACGGAACCCTGCTGGATTGCTGTATAGCACAAACAGCCAGAGTGCTGTTCTTTCAGAGCAGACAGAGATAAAGATAGAGTTTCTTCACTATAATTGCAACAGCAAATGGAGGACATCCACCTTACCATATTTAAACTTTGATCTTTGAGAAAAGAACAAAGAACGGCACTGAAGTCATTCTTAAAAAAGGAAGATGTGTTCGGAGTTTTCCCGACCGGATACAGCAAAAGTTTAGTCTATCAACTAGCTCTGGTTGGTTGTAGCGCTATCCTATTGGGTGCAGAGGAAATTTGAAAGACAACCGTTTATCTGATAATACTGAACTTTCTGTGTTCTGTTTGCTGTGGAAAACAACTTAGGTTGGACCTCTGTGTCTATCAGAAACATGTTGATTGATTGACTAATTCATCCTCCAACATAATCTTCTCTTGACTCAGCTAAATTAGTAAATTGTATGTGAGGAAAACATACTGATGAGGAGATGGAAAAGTGGAGGAACAGAGCAGACTTTTGCACTACTCTCACTTCGGTGTAATGAGGAAGCAATGACGAAGCTAACAAGCTGCTTGTGTAACTGTTCTCGCTCTCTGCCAATTCTTTTTTCTCCCCAAAACCAGGTTGGTAAAGTCTGGAAACCTGTCGAGTCAAACTCTGAAACTCCTCCAGACCGCAGACGGGCTGAGAGTTTACTGCACACAAAGACTGCTTCTTTACATCTGGAGCAGAAACAGCAAGAGCTGGTGGAGCTGTGTGTGTGTGTGTGTGTGTGTGTGTGTGTGTGTGTGTGTGTGTCACTGTGCATGCACAATGAATGTCAATTACCTTATCTGCAGGTGACTAACAGTCAGTTTGTTTTGTTTTGGCCGACACACCTGTTCAACGGAGCCAAGGCTGAAGAGAGTAGTCTCAGAGGTCAGCTGAGGACAGCAGGCTGCAGGAGTGTTTAACCACAGGAGGAAAGTTTACTGCAACGTTCCAGACGGGAGAATCAGTGGTGTGTGTGTGTGTGTGTGTGTGTGTGTGTGTGTGTGTGTGTGTGTGTGTGTGTGTGTGTGTGTGTGTGTGTATGGCCCCTGGTAGGAACAGTGCTTTGTTTTTAACCCTAACCCTTTTCACAGACTGAAATTGAGTTTAAAAATAATCCAGGCCTGTGTCAAAAGCAATGTGAAAAATAAATTGGTTTTGGTGATCAGGTGATCATCACCTGACATCAATCAATTGTATCTTATGAGTTCAACTTGATTGCATGATTCATTATAAAGTAGAACGTGGCCGTCAGATCGGCATACAAAAGAAGAGTCCACCGGTCGAGGATCCAACAATAAGTCTCCACTTAAGGACACCACAGCTCCTGACATCCCGCTGGGAACCGACGGAGGCCAGCTCGCCCCCCCCCCGCCCCCGACACCTGCCCATTGGCTAGAAGGATGCCCAGCAGAGAAGTCACAGTCAGTAGGCGTGTTCGAAACCGTTCCCTATCACAGAAATAGTGCACAATATAGTGTGTTCGCCATTTGGTAGTGATGTTCGAATTCTCTGCAGTTAATTTCATTCACTATATGGTCCCCTACAAAATACCATAATGTCCAGGTAATTAGAGCGTACATGCGATGTATCCTTCATTTTACTCCCGTATTCCACAATGCAAAGCGGCAGTGTTTTCCCGAAGAAGAAGCAGAAGGATCGTGAGAACTGAAAAGGAAAAATGGACCAGGCTTTCGTTTATAAATGTAAGTCGTTTAAGTATAAGCATTTTCCGTGTTTGACACGTAAGTGACCTAGCTTTTAAATGTTTTTGAAAACAGTTGCATTATAAGTGTTTTTGGTTCAATTTGGTGCATCTACTGAAGCAACAACGTTTCGTGATTTTCAGTGTAGTGTCCAAAATTTCATTTTTGGTCATTCGATATATAGTTCATTATTTAATAAACACTATATAATGAATAGTGAGTGAATGAATGAATGAGGAACCATTTTGAACACAGCTAGTGTTCAATTCCTCCATGCTCGCCTGCCCCCTCTGATGTAGATGTGCAGATGGACGCAAAGATGGTCTTGCTTGTCTGCGTAGTCGCGATCGTAACCATAGTTCATAGCTGATAGCCATCTTCACCTTTGCCTCTCTCGTGACAAGGATCAGGTTACCTTTACAGGGAGTTTCATCACTTCCTGTGATGAAAGACCAAACTGAAACATCACTATAAAGAAAATTGGGAAATTACAGTTTCAGTCACCTGCATTGTCTCTATACCTGCCCGGCCTGAGATCAACACCTGAGTCAGACAGGATTGAGAAACATGTTTTATGGTCTGTTGTAGCTGACTGATCATCAGGTATGTTATCACAGCACAATAACAGGAGTGCCCGAGTGTAGTAGTATCATAATTATAAAAAGTCACATTTTTTCATTTCATGTCATTTCCGTCTTGGTCCCATCTTGACGGCTCTTAGGCCGTGATGAAAGAAGGGAAATGCATACGGTGTTAAAAAAACAGGTAGAAAGAACAATCATATTCATTTACAGAAATGGCAGCAGGATACATTAACTAAATGTATGAAATTGTCACTCTGTAGGGTGGTAAAATAAAGATTAGTGCAATCAAACAAGAGTAAACGTGGAGAGCCAGTGATGTAGTGAGAGAGGAGCAATGGGGACGGCTGATCCTAAAAGCTTTCTGGATGGACTTTGCATCGAAGTTACACTCATACTAGTCGGGATCAACACAAGTACAATTTCCAGGATAAGGCCTGACATCCGGCGCATGGCTCACGCGCAGGATGTTTGGCTTCACCTCTCTCCTTCCGCTCTCTGTGTGTTGCCGTTCTCAAAATCCCTTCACTACAGGTGAAGAGGAAGACAAGTTCTGAACCTCCAGGGTTCTCAGGCCCTTAAAATCTGACTCCAATTATCTCTATATGTCTTTTCTTCCCCGATGTATTCGTTGATGGTAAGACCAGAAGACACAAAATAATGACGATGAAAATCATCTCCACAACTTTAGTAATCAGTATGCATACGGTTTCACAATCTTAAGACTAGACTTGCCCTAGCAAACAGACACAACAGACAGGCTCATCTCCCGTATCTGGGGTGGAGCGATGATTCAGATATTTCCTGTTTTCAACGCGGCTGACAGTTTACATACTTCTGACAAGCTGACCTTGGAGCACAGCTGGTTTTCTGCAATCTTATCTAACCGTCCCTCTTTTGATCATATTTTAATTAAAGGTCAAGCTGAAACATTCTGTGTTGACTCAGACATTCTTAAAGTGGCCATATTATGCTCATTTCCAGGTTCATAATTGTATTTTGAGATTGTACCAGAATAGGTTTACATGGTTTCATTTTCAAAAAACACCATATTTTTGTTGTACTGCACATTGCTGCAGCTCCTCTTTTCACCCTGTGTTCAGGTCTCTGTTTTAGCTACAGAGTGAGACCTCTCACTGCTGTAACATCTTTGTTGGCAGTCGCACATGCCCAGTACTAGGTAAGATCACATCATCTAGCTAGCTGTTTGTTTCTCTAACTTCAGTCAGTACAAGGCAGGATTAGCTGGGAGTCTTCTTCTAAACGAGGGCACACTTCCAACTTTGCGTGGAATACCTGCAGAACAGGGACATGTAAGTAGTTCTTTTGTAGATTATGGTTAACTAGTGTGTGTTGTAGCAGTGTTTTGCCATTCAGAACGAGCTAGCATGCTAGCGCTAGCATGCTATGGTTAGCCACCTCGTTTCGGCTAGTGACGAAAAAAGCCGTGCCGATTTTGAACAGCTCACCCAGAGACTGAAGGCAGGACACATTCAGAAACCGTATCTCACTCTAAACAGCATGGATGTTTTTTTTTCCAAGTTTGTATGCGTGTGGAAGCACCAAAGACACAAAATAAGACCCCAAGTCCCAGAAAAAGTGATTTTTTCATAATATGGGCACTTTAAATAATGAAAGGCTTTATGCCTCTCAACCCAACCTTAGTCAAACACACAACTCTTAATGCATCAACAGTAAATATATAGAATTAGCATGATTATTGTCAGATTATTCCTCCACAGGAAACCTTCGAGCTAGCAAGCTACACACTGAAAATGGCATGTTTTGAAGAACATTTGGATGTTGCCAACAAAGCAGGCCTGCTTGGTTCTTTCTGGGAATGACTGTAAAACGTTACAAAGAATATGTTTAGGGCATTTCCTCTAACTGGGACGTTTTGGGACCGATTGGTGGGATTGCTGTGGACGAAGTACACACAGTGATACACTGGTAAGAGCTAATGAGGTTTAACCATGTATCCAGCTAATTTAAATAGCTGACGTTACTGTATTGTGTCAACAGTTAACTTCATTTAATATTGTATTTGGAGTTTTCTTTTGTGGGGTGCAAATGTTCCACCAAAACAAGTTCCTTCCCGAGACTATTTAGCAGAGCCACCGTTGCTGCGTCCGGAGCTTAGCACCGTCCAAGACCACTGTGATTGGTTTAAAGAAATGCAAACATCCCAGAGCGTTTTTTTCTCCTAACCCAGAATGCATCTGCGGTGTAGCCAGACCTTACTCCACAGCGCTGTGGAATTAGATCTGGCAATGTGAGACTACACTCATCCAGGCTGTGGCAGAGCCAATGTGTCACGGTCCTTTGTGATCAGGACAGGCTACGGTGACCAGACGTCCCGAAAAATTTGGGACAGTCCCGGAATCCAAGCCAAAAATTAGAGCAAATTCTCAAGAGCAGACTCTCGAGTAGTTATAATCTGATAGAGCATTAAAAACTGTTCATGGTTGCCAAATCAGGGCGTCACCCTGTAGGTGAGCTTTGGGCCCAAGCGCTGAAGAGCAGGTCTGCGTTCCCTCAGTATGCCAAACTGCTGTCCTTCGTCCTGAGCATCCCCATGAGCAACGCTTAGTCAGAGCGGGTGTTTTCCATCATGAAAGGTACCTGGACTGACGTGAGAAACAGATGCTCATTTAACCTGGTCCGCAGCGAAATTAAAGTAAAAATGAATTTACAATGTTTTGCAGATGATGTGGTCCTGATGGCATCATCGGCCTGTGACCTTCAGCACTCACTGGATCGGTTCGCAGCCGAGTGTGAAGCGGCTGGGATGAGGATCAGCACCTCTAAATCTGAGGCCATGGTTCTCAGCAGGAAACCGATGGAGTGCCTTCTCCAGGTAGGGAATGAGTCCTTACCCCAAGTGAAGGAGTTCAAGTACCTTGGAGTCTTGTTCGCGAGTGAGGGAACAATGGAGCGGGAGATTGGTCGGAGAATCGGCGCAGCGGGTGCGGTATTACATTCAATTTATCGCACCGTTGTGACGAAAAGAGAGCTGAGCCAGAAGGCAAAGCTCTCGATCTACCGGTCAGTTTTCGTTCCTACCCTCACCTATGGTCATGAAGGCTGGGTCATGACCGAAAGAACGAGATCCAGGGTACAAGCGGCCGAAATGGGTTTCCTCAGGAGGGTGGCTGGTGTCTCCCTTAGAGATAGGGTGAGAAGCTCAGTCATCCGTGAGGAGCTCGGAGTAGAGCCGCTGCTCCTTCGCGTCGAAAGGAGCCAGTTGAGGTGGTTCGGGCATCTGGTAAGGATGCCCCCTGGGCGCCTCCCTAGGGAGGTGTTCCAGGCACGTCCAGCTGGGAGGAGGCCTCAGGGAAGACCCAGGACTAGGTGGAGGGATTATATCTCCAACCTGGCCTGGGAACGCCTCGGGATCCCCCAGTCGGAGCTGGTTAATGTGGCTCGGGAAAGGGAAGTTTGGGGTCCCCTGCTGGAGCTGCTACCCCCGCGACCCGAGACCGGATAAGCGGACGAAGACGGATGGATGGATTGGATCCACAAACTCATCATGGGTAAGCCGAGAGTGCTGGCAGCAGTGAAATCCTCCGAAATATGCCAGCGCCGGGCCTCCAGCGCAACCCAATCTTAGGAGGTATAGCTTTAGTGCATTTAAACTTTTGTTGTTTCTATTATTTTATATGCACAAAGAAAATACATTTTTGTCCCCTTTTTATGTTACAGAGTAGATGAAGACAGTGCAAGTTGCAGCCATGAGGCCAGGGAAAGTGCACATGCAGGCAGCCACGAGAAGGAGTGATTGGATTGGATGTTGCTGATGTTAAAGCACAGTCATTGTGTTTGTTTAGTTTGTTTCATAATGACACTTGATATTCATGATTTTAATGATTTTTTATGTGTATTTCCGACAGTTGAATTCCTGAATAAAAATAATAAATCATTTTGGTGCGGAGTTTTGAAAATTATGTAACCCCCCCACCCCGTCTCGTCCCGAATTTTACCCATTCTCATCTGGTCACCCTAGGACAGGCAGATAACTATGTCATAACATCTGGGTCAGTTCGGTCTAAAGTCGCATTCAGTTTGGTGTTTGCAGTCTGAAATTTCAGCCAGTGACAACAGGCAACAAATCAATATGAATGCTGACCATGACTGCCGAGTCTCTTTATGTAACGCCAATACAAACTTTTGGCCTAATAAAACCTAACCTAATAATCTTCTCTTAAAAATACTGTACATAGGGTACAAATACTGCATATCAACTATGGGAAAATCTATAAATTATGATTTAAATATAGCATTTAAAATTCAGCAGAAAAAAATTTATTACATGAAAAAAGCGTTTTTATCTCACAATTATTTTTATACACAATTATCTCAGCCCGGCTGGAGACTCACCAATGTTAACAACCCATGAACCTTATCACACACACACACACACACACACACACACACACACACACACACTTACAAGCTATAATGTTGCACATCCACACAAAAACACATGCATTAATAGACTCTACGAATCAAACAGTGTAGAGATAGGTCTACTATGTTTTGATCAACGTTTGAATGACAAAGAATCATTTACTGTTTTTATGGCACAAAATGATCAAACACACCTTTGGAAGTTAAAAGAACTGCAGATTAATACTTTAACTTATTAGGTTCTGCAGTTGATTGATTTATGGTTTGACATCACTGCTACTGTCTCAAATATAACAAGACAATTGTCATATTAAGACACTATGTGTTGCCAGAACTTAAGATATGGATGACTACTTAAAGAGGAAGATGACCTAATTGTTAGTCAAACTTACTGCAGAGGGCTGTTACTGTGTATGGCCCTTAATTCGTATGTATTCCACAGTTTTTGCTGTATGCACCACATTGACTGCTGCTGTGTAAGGCTATGTTCAGACTGCAGGCAAAAGTGACCCAAATCCGATTTTTTTGCTCATATCTGTTTTTTTCCATGACATTCATAAACAGTCCAAGTCACATGGCATCTGATCTTTTCCAGTTCTGATTTGGGCCACTTTCATATGTGGTCCAAATCCATTACAGGTCGGATATTTCAAAAATGTGACCTGAGTCTGGACAGTCAGATCGGAATTCATGCGACTTTGACGTCACTCTAGAGTGACCATAGTCACAATTCTTCGCCAGTATTACGCTAGTATTCGGGGCACAGGGAAAGTAAAAAGAAATCGCTATTTATACCACTAAAAAGGCTCAAAATATCACCAAACTTCAACAGTAGCATAATGAGGGTCCCTAAATGTTAATTAACCGAAGCATTGAGAACTTTGTAAGTGTACAGACAGTTTATTGAAAAGATAGGTTATAAAGACACTCGCGTTCATGTTTACATGCGGCCGCCGTCTTGAAAACCAGTCATGACTTACAGCTGGCGATGCAAACTAAAATCAAAAGCAATTTGCTCAATATATCTGAAATAATCACACTCTGCATAACTTGTCTAGTGTACTTACTCAGTGGATAACTGTCCATCTGGTCTCTCTGGTCTGGGTCTGTCAGTTTGTTTCATAATGACACTTGAATGCATGATTTTAATGATTTTTTATTTGTATTTCCTGAATAAAAATAATAAATCATTTTGGTGCGGAGTTTTGAAAATCATGTACCCTAGGACTGGCAGATAACTATATCATAACATCTGGGTCAGTTCGGTCTAAAGTCGCATTCAGTTTGGTGTTTGCAGTCTGAAATTTCTGCCAGTGACAACAGGCAACAAATCAATATGAATGCTGACCATGACTGCCGAGTCTCTTTATGTAACGCCAATACAAACTTTTGGCCTAATAAAACCTAACCTAATAATCTTCTCTTAAAAATACTGTACATAGGGTACAAATACTGCATATCAACTATGGGAAAATCTATAAATTATGATTTAAATATAGCATTTTAATTCAGCAGAAAAAAATTTATTACATGAAAAAAGCGTTTTTATCTCACAATTATTTTTATACACAATTATCTCAGCCCGGCTGGAGACTCACCAATGTTAACAACCCATGAACCTTATCACACACACACACACACACACACACACACACACACACACACACTTACAAGCTATAATGTTGCACATCCACACAAAAACACATGCATTAATAGACTCTACGAATCAAACAGTGTAGAGATAGGTCTACTATGTTTTGATCAACGTTTGAATGACAAAGAATCATTTACTGTTTTTATGGCACAAAATGATCAAACACACCTTTGGAAGTTAAAAGAACTGCAGATTAATACTTTAACTTATTAGGTTCTGCAGTTGATTGATTTATGGTTTGACATCACTGCTACTGTCTCAAATATAACAAGACAATTGTCATATTAAGACACTATGTGTTGCCAGAACTTAAGATATGGATGACTACTTAAAGAGGAAGATGACCTAATTGTTAGTCAAACTTACTGCAGAGGGCTGTTACTGTGTATGGCCCTTAATTCGTATGTATTCCACAGTTTTTGCTGTATGCACCACATTGACTGCTGCTGTGTAAGGCTATGTTCAGACTGCAGGCAAAAGTGACCCAAATCCGATTTTTTTGCTCATATCTGTTTTTTTCCATGACATTCATAAACAGTCCAAGTCACATGGCATCTGATCTTTTCCAGTTCTGATTTGGGCCACTTTCATATGTGGTCCAAATCCATTACAGGTCGGATATTTCAAAAATGTGACCTGAGTCTGGACAGTCAGATCGGAATTCATGCGACTTTGACGTCACTCTAGAGTGACCATAGTCACAATTCTTCGCCAGTATTACGCTAGTATTCGGGGCACAGGGAAAGTAAAAAGAAATCGCTATTTATACCACTAAAAAGGCTCAAAATATCACCAAACTTCAACAGTAGCATAATGAGGGTCCCTAAATGTTAATTAACCGAAGCATTGAGAACTTTGTAAGTGTACAGACAGTTTATTGAAAAGATAGGTTATAAAGACACTCGCGTTCATGTTTACATGCGGCCGCCGTCTTGAAAACCAGTCATGACTTACAGCTGGCGATGCAAACTAAAATCAAAAGCAATTTGCTCAATATATCTGAAATAATCACACTCTGCATAACTTGTCTAGTGTACTTACTCAGTGGATAACTGTCCATCTGGTCTCTCTGGTCTGGGTCTGTCAGTTTGTTTCATAATGACACTTGAATGCATGATTTTAATGATTTTTTATTTGTATTTCCTGAATAAAAATAATAAATCATTTTGGTGCGGAGTTTTGAAAATCATGTACCCTAGGACTGGCAGATAACTATATCATAACATCTGGGTCAGTTCGGTCTAAAGTCGCATTCAGTTTGGTGTTTGCAGTCTGAAATTTCTGCCAGTGACAACAGGCAACAAATCAATATGAATGCTGACCATGACTGCCGAGTCTCTTTATGTAACGCCAATGCAAACTTTTGGCCTAATAAAACCTAACCGAATAATCTTCTCTTAAAAATACTGTACATAGGGTACAAATACTGCATATCAACTATGGGCAAATCTATAAATGATTATGATTTAAATATAGTATTTTAATTCAGCAGAAAAAAATAAATTACATGATGAAAAAAGTGTACAATTATTAAGCTATAATGTTGCACACCCACACACAAACACATGCATTAATAGATTACGCACTCCTACAAATCAGATAGGTCTACTATGTTTTGATCAACGTTTGAATGACAAAGAATCATTTTCTGTTTTTATGGCACAAAATGATCAAACACACCTTTAGAAGTTAAAAGAACTGCAGATTAATACTTTAACTTATTAGGTTCTGCAGTTGATTGATTTATGGTTTGACATCACTGCTACTGTCTCAAATATAACAAGACAATTGTCATATTAAGAAGTGTTGCCAGAACTTAAGATACGGATGACAGCTTAAAGAGGAAGAAGACCTAATTGTTAGTCAAACTTATTGCAGAGGGCTGTTACTGTGTATGGCCCCTACTCAGATGGACAGAACAGATGCACATTGCTGGGATAAAAGAATCTGGGGCTTAGCGTCGCCCAGGACGGGTGTGATTGGTTTAAAGAAATGCAAACAAGCCAGAGCATTTTATTCCTCCTATCTCAGAATAGATAGGTGGGTAAGTCAGACCACACTGTGCTGACAAAGTTCTGTGGACATAGAGAATTTGATTTAAGACTAAAAAAGTGAGGAAAAAAAGTTAGCCTAATGTTTTTAACTGACAGTCACACTTCCAGTTAACAGTCCCTACACTGTCCTATCCTTTCTAGTCTCGCTTTGCCATTACTTCCTCCACACCGCTGCGAAGAAAGGTCTGGCTAGTCCACACAGCATCCCTACGTACTTACGCTCAATTTTTATTTTCCTTCAGTACGTCGTCTGGGTTTGCGGTATATTATTGGGTTTTCTCCGGCCAAATCTTTACCGGTCCAATCAGCTAACAGAGGGCGTGGCTGAGAACGATGACGTTGAGGTTGTGCGCTAGTTTCAATTGCAGTTCCGTAATGGCGGCGGAGAAAGATGCGAGCGAAGCCATTCGGTCCGTTGTGGCAACGCTACCGAATATCCAGAAGTTAAAGCCCGAGCAAGAACTTTGCTGAGTTGTGTTGGTGGCCATGATGTTGTGGCCCTCCTCCCCACGGGGTTTGGGAAAAGTTGGATTTTCCAGCTCGCTCTGTTAGTGGTGAAGGAGTTGGCTAATGCTAACGCTAGCGGTGCTAAGCTGACGTCACAACCAAACGTTAGCGATTGGTTATGGCAGATCCAGAGTGGCTCTGGGCAGATCCAATAGTTTTAAACTTCGACAGAGCCTCGGGGAGGAACTTGTTTTGGTGGAATATGTGTATGTTCAAAAGTTGATAGAGTCGTGCAACAGAAAACTGGACGGATAGTCTAGCTAGCTGTCTGATTTTACCCGGCAGAGATCTGAGGGGCAGTTAACCATAGTCCTCAGAAATCCACCGGAGTTTAGAATTAACAAACAAAGCGGAAGGTAACGGACACCCGGCTAAAAAGAATGAAATCCGGCGGAATTTCTGGCGGCAACGGAGCAATCCCGGAAGTGGAACGTCTTAGATATACACAATATCCTTTCTAATCAATATTAACTTGCAGCTTTATTATATTTTATCAAAATAGCTTTGAATCAAGGTATATTGTAAGATTACAATTTATGTAATTATGACATTGCTGTGTCATGGAGGTGAGAATTTCTGTCTGCAGTCCTCCGCAGGACATTACTGGACAGAGGACACAGACTGTCCCTGGACACATCCCAACAACAAGAACAAAAAAAGACACTTTGACTTAAAAAATGAGTTTGTATTAACTGATGTATCAATAACAAACTGTTCCTCCGCTGACTACAGATCAATGTCAGGATGAACTTTATTTGACTTGATGAAGAGATTTTAAACACTCTGTGTTGAACCAACACCAATATAAAAGGACCAGCTTAAGGTCATTGCCCCAACACTTGGCACTACAGTGTGATTCTTTTTGAAAATTAATAGGGTGAAATTTGCTTAGTCAGCCAGTCTGCTCTCCTATTAAAAAACATAATGGTGGACTGTCAGCGGGTTACTGAGTGACAAAGTGCTGCTGGCCTACATATTTCTGTTTGTTTAAAAAAAAGATAAGAATGCTTGTTCCCAGCATTAAAGTAGGGCAACTCCCAGCTACAGAGGGACGGACTGGCAGAGAGAAAACACTGAGCATTAATTGGTTTTTACAGTGACGGAGAGAGAAACACAGAATATGAATGTGTGTGTATATGTTAAGGCAGTACAGCTAGGGGGCGTTCATTTTGGGTTAATCCTTGTGTTGTCTTCGGGTCAAATTTGACCCATTTTCAAAATATCTACATTAGAAATATGGGTTTCTCTTTAACTACCTACTTTTAATTACCCCAAAATAACATACCATACAACCTTTGCAAGTACAACAAAAGATCGGATCTCTGCTTTCATTGAATTTTGGGTGTTTTATTCAATGTTTCGAAACAGTATCCTCACTGAACGTTGACATATACAAGTCTGTGATTATCCTTCCTTTATATATTATAATATTAGTCTAAATAATTCATAATTTCTTCTTTTTTAAAATCAAGAATTAGGTAATTTCCTATAAGGAACTGTTTGGTATTTATGGAATGGACCACCGGAGGAAAATAGGGGAGGGTCATGTCTTTTTATTCTTTGTTGAGGGGAGGGTCACCCAACATTTTTTAGTCTGTGTGTGTGTGTGGGGGGGGGGGTCACCCAACTTTTGTTTTCATGAAAACAGCAACATTTCAAAGTGGTTTGTTTGGTGCATATTTATCCATGTAGCTCTTAGTCTCGGCCCTCCTTCGCTACCAGATGGGTCTGACCCATGAGTTTGCACTGCTCCCCTGGTGGCTGAAACGGGTAATTGCATTGTTTAAAAAATGAGTAGAATAATTACATCTGGCATGACCAAATATTTTATAAATATCTTAAATAACACGAAACAACTAAATGGTGGTAGGTAATACATCAGATTTCATAAACTGCTTTAGTAAAAAAAATATTACCTGGCTGACGATGGGAGCAGCAGGACGAAAAAAACGAAAGTTACTGTTGCACTAGTCTGGACATCTTGCCGTGCCAACTTTGCAATAAAGGTTTCCTAAATGCCATGTATATAAATGTGATGTCAGCTTACTAATTGATTGCGGGTTTTGTGTAGATTTGGACTTTTATACGTTTATTCCACTTTGTTTAAACGACGAAGTGGAGAGGCCTCGTTCACCTGTTTGGAGCTGGCTGGTGAATGTGACGCTCGTATAGGCCTTGCTGGATACACCGTGACCCTTTTTGTGGATCTACTGATCGCTGTGGATTACTTTTTTTTGTGTCATCGGATTACGGCAAAATACGGATCTTTTTTCTCAACGTGCCTTAACGTTTTAGGGTGCGACTGCGCTTGGTTTCTGCGTTTGGAGAGGCATCTCAACAGACTGTAGGTCCAACACTGATTGTTCACTGTTACATTTTAGTTGAATTTAAGTGTCGGGGCATTCCGCCACCGTCTGTCTATTGCGTTCCAAGGAAGCCCTGCCGCGATTGGATTTCATAAGGGCGAATTGTTAAATTCTTACAATGTAATTTAAAATCTGTTCTAAAAATAAACATATATGTTTTTGAATATAATGTTCAGCTTCGGCATTACCTATGTGCTAAAATATACAATGACTGAGGAAGCCTAGTGACAAGTCCACAGCAACCAGTGTTGAATTGGTTATATCCCAGCGTCCTTTGCTGAATGGTCTCAATGTTTTATTGTTTTATTTCATATGAATACTAGTTTACTAGAGGAGTAACTTAGTATTTGAAGTAATGCAGTAATGCAGGAAGTGTGCATTTAGTTTCCATGCTTATTGTGTTTCCACAACACCACACCATAACAGAGGAGTGGGATGTGTAAGATGAGAATGCAGAGGTTAACTCGTGTATATCATGGCTGTAAAAATGAAATGGCATCTGTACATCTTTGCTAAGCTCAAACTAGTACATAAGGGGAGGGTCATGCCTCTTTTTCAAATTATTTTGGAGGGTCATAGAAAATTATTACTGGCGAGGAGAGGGTCAAGTCTTTTTACCCTAAAGGTCCCAAAACTCTTCCGGTGGCCCCTTAAGTAAATAATGAACAGTCCCTAAATGAGTTTTATTGACCATGAATTGCAAAAATAAGTGGAAAACTAGTGGAAATAAGTTTGTTAGTGGTGTTTATACATGGTAGTGAAAAGAAGCAATAAAATGTAAAAAAAAAAAAAAAAAAAGGAGGACCAAAAGTGTCGAAAAAAAAGAGACAAAAACGTCAGAAAAAGTGTTGATTTTCTATATTATTATAATAGTTGAATAGGGTTATTGGGGGACATTTCCTTGGTCAACAGCCAAGGCAGTAATCATAAAAGGACATTTCCGGCGCAAAACGAACCTAGGGGTTAATAACAGATGTGTACCCACTCTGTCGTTCTGTGGGACATGTTTTCATGCTAATCGAATGTGTTTGTAGCTTGAAAGAAGCTAGCGCGGGCCGCTGATTAGCTTACAATGCTAGTATTCGGGGCACAGGGAAAGTAAAAATAAATCACTATTTTGTACTACTAAAAAGGCTCAAAATATCACCAAACTTCAACAGTAGCATAATGAGGGTCCCTACATGTTAACTGAAGCATTGAGAACTTTCTAAGTGTACAGACAGTTTACTGAACGGTTAGGGTTAGGATGAATTTCTGGATGAATGGATTAGTTGTTTGGTCTCTAAAATGTCAGAAAACGGTGAAAAATGTTGATCAGTGTTTCCGAAAGCCCAATATGATGTCCTCAAATGTCTTGTTTCATCCACAACTCAAAGATATTCAGTTAACTAACTGTCATGGGAGCATGCCTATGTTCCCACAGCCCTATATTCTCACATTTCTAAGAATTTTTTTTTCCACTGAAAATTAGGCCCTATGTTCCCATATTTCGTTTTTCATAAATTTGTATCAGATTTTATCCTCCTTTCTCCCAATTTGGTAGCCAATTACACCCAACTTATTATCCAGTAGCAATGGACTACAGATGGAAGGTAACCCTAACATAGGGCCTAATTTTAAGAAAAATCTTAGAAATGTGGGAACATAGGGCTATGGGAACATGAGGCCTAATTTTCAGTGAAAGGTACTTTGCTCAGTTCAACGCAACAACCCTGAGCAGTCTCTCAGTCCCTGCTGCTAAAAAAACAGCCACACAGCATAATGCTGCTTTCACCATGCTTCACAGTTAGGATGGTATTTTGCAGTTGATGAGCAGTGCCTGGTTTCCTCCCGACATGGCACTTAGAATTGAGGCCAAACACTTCAATCTTGGTTTCATCAGTCTTCTTACAGTCTCAGACTCCTTTAGGTGCTTTTTGCAAGCTCAAAGCAGGCTTTCATGCATCTAACATAAGCCAAAAACTTCTTCCATGTAAAAATTATGGCGGGCACTGAGTTCTTAAGATCCTTCAATGTAGCAAACCCTCCCCAGATCTGTGCTTTGCCACAATCCTGCCTTTGCGCTTTGCAGGCGGTTCCTTCCACCTCATGGTTTTTGCTCTGAGATGTCAGCTGTGAGACCTTATATAGACAGGTGTGTGTGCCTTTCCAAATCATGGCCAATCAGTGGAATTTAGCACAGGTTGACTCTCAACAAAGTGTAGAAACTTCTCAAAGACGATCAAGAGAAATGGGAGGCACCTGAGCTGATCTCAAGTGTCTAAACAAAGAGGCTGAATGTCAACGTGATATTTCAGGTTTTTTTGTATTAAATTTGCAAAACATTCTAATATCCTGTTCTTCCTTTGTCATTATGGGGTATTGAGTGTAGATTGATGAGAGAAAAATGTTAAACGTCAGTGTTCCCACAGCCCAATGGTCCCACAGCCCTTTGTTCCCACATTTCTAAGATTTTTCTTAAAATTAGGTTGGGTTCAGGGTTGGGGTTAGGGTTAACCCTAGAAATGTGGAAACCGTAGGAACATAGGGCCTAATTTAAAAAAAAATCTTAGAAATGTGGGAACATAGGGCCTAATTTTCAGTGAAAAAAGAAATTCTTAGAAATGTGGGAACATAGGGCTGTGGGAACATAGGCATGCTCTCGATTGGTCCGCTCGGCTGTGGTTTGGCTCGCGTTTCCCCCGACTCATTTCTGGGTTCTCCTCCTCTGTGAACAACGTGACATCAAGGGGAGGGTTAACTTCCCTGCTCTTCCTCGTTGTTGTAGTTCAGGTTTTAAAAGATGCATTTACTGAAGTTTGTGATGTGGGAAAAACAAGAATAGTCTTTCAGCGTCTTTGTCTTCAGTAGTTTTTCTCTGTGTAGTTTGGGCTGGGTGATGTCACGCGTGTAATCTAAAGCGTTATAACTTAAAAAACATAGTAGCACAAATGTTTTTTTTAACAGCACAAATCACCATAAACGTAGCACAAACGATTGAGACCATTGTGGGTTGATTTGGACATTAAAGGTGCTGTAGGTAGGATTGGGAAGATCCAGGACTTAGCCAAAAAATTTGAACATCAACAACTTCTCAGTCCCTCCCCCCTTTCTGCTAAAGCCCAAAACGGTCTCCTAAGCCCCTACCCCCATAAGGGAGAATGAATGCGTGTGCATGAGCAGTGATTGACACGCAGTTAGAGATCCCCTCTGGCCCTGATTGGTGCATCTGAACAGGGAGCGGTGGATTTTTGCAAATCACACTACAGGCTGTAGGTGGTGCCAGAGGAGCTGGATTTTATTTTTAAATGACCTGCTTCATGTAGTTCTACTGGAACATAGGGTCAGTTTCAGCAATATGACAGAAAGTTAGTTTTATAAGTCTTACCTGCTGCACCTTTTAATGGGGGGCTGGGTGACGTCACTGGCCAGAAAATGTAAAGTTTAATTACTTAAAACTAGTGCTGTCAGTTAAACGCATTATTAACGGCGTTAACGCAAACCCATTTTAACGGCGTCAATTTTTTTATCGCGAGATTAACGTTCTTTTTGGCCTAGCAAACTTTGTAGTTTTTTTCACATGCTGTTGTTGCAACAGCATGTGAAGAAAGATGCTAAAATGGATGCCAATATGATTCTGAATGGAAAGTTTACTTATAAAAAGTTGACAAATGGATTGACAAAACCAAAGTGATCTGTGTGTTTTCTCGTTGTGAACTGAGCACGTCCAGTCTGAAATACCACTTGATGGCTAAGCACACAGCTGATGCCAATTCTCTAAAAAAAAATAATGGGACAAAAAGAAATCTAGGGACATTTAGAATAGATAAAAATGTGCGATTAATTGTAATTAATTGCGAATTAACTATAACATTAATGCGATTAATCGTGATTAAATATTTTAATCGTTTGACAGCACTACTTAACTTAACCCTTAACAGCACAAACGATAACTTTTACGGCACAAACCGGCACAAACGTAGCACAAACGAATAGCAGTGTTTTTAATAATTTTTGGATGACATGGGGGGCCAGCTTCACGCAGGTTCTGAGTACTTCCTGAAACGCTCTGTGCAGCTGCCAGTGTGAATATTAAGATGTGAGTTGTCTCTAACAAAAACAAGCACAGTACAGCAAATCTTTTTTTGCAGAGAGTGAGGACCCCTCGTCAGCTTTTACTGTAGATACAGTTAGCAGTACATACAGCACATTATATAAGACTTAGGCAGCAGAGAAGCACAGTACGTAACGGTAACTAAGGACAGAGAGGCATTACAAACTGTTGCAACTCAGGTTAAAACCCAACACAAGTGTACACAACATTAAACAGATACTGATGAACGTGAAGGTTTATAATTGTTAAATAATAATACCAAAAAAACATCAAAAATACATTACCTTTCACTACTTTTCAAACATCTGACAAGTGAAAATAATTACATCTCAACAAATCCTTAGTATCAGTTTGAACTATTTTCATTCTGCCATCCCACTGTATAACCTGACACAGTTTGGTCCCATTTACAAACAACACACATCTCACAAAAACTACTTTTCTGACATCACGTTATCCCATGTGTCCAAGCATGAGTTCCTCCTACGTCATCTCCCATTTCAAAGTCATACAATGTGTCCTTTTTGTATTCAGCACATGGATGCTGACGTTTTTCCCAGTCAGCAGTTTCTTTTTACGATAAGTCTCGTGATGTGAATGTGGAGTCAGTCTCAAACAGATGCTTGGAGAGGAGCTTCTTCTGGCTCCTGCTGTTGCTGTTAACTGATACAAAGGGTCCATTGTTGTATAAGGTGCTTTTTCAGACCCTATAGACGCTCAGTGAGTGACCCAGATCAGAGCTGATTGACTGTTGCTTGGTAAACCTATGGGTTTGTTGCCAGTTGGTCTTTAGGACTTATAACCCTAACCAGGAGAGACAACAAAGTTACATAAAGCTACCCCACCACTTTTTGAAGGTTTGGGTCTCGTCTCAGAATCGATCGCATTTTTACTCGGTCTCGATTCGGTCTCAGGTAAAGAGGACTCAGGATTTTATTGCAAGATCGGTCAAGACCACAAGTGCCTTTTGATTCTTTTACCGAGGCATTTCTCATGATACACTAATTACATTTTTTGTGAGTGTTTTTTTATGGGAATGTGGATCTTTCAGACCAGTTTGAGGAGTGCCTATGGTTAGCATTTTTCTACATTTATCGTGTCATGCAGTGTGGGACTCGCACTCGCACTGGTCTCAACCCCTAAAAGTCTTGGTCTTGTCTCGGACTCGCCCTGCCTTGGTCTTGGTCTTGGCTTGGTCTCAACCCCACAAAGGTACACTTTTGGTCTGGGGTGATGACTTGGTCTCGGTTTAGGTAGTCTTGACCACAACACTGCCAGAAGCAGAGCGAGCCACAATCACTGAAACATCCAGACTGTCTTCCCCAAAAAAATCCCACATAGGTTGTTTGTTCAAGCAGCAATTATGACTTACATTTACGTTTATAATAGCGGCGTCTTGACAGGAGCAAAGCTGGAAGTAAAGTGAAAAAGTATTAAGGCCTTTACACACTGGGGATGTTTTTCACGTGTAAATAATTTGCACGTCAATATATTTTTGAACTGTTGCTTTAGTCATGACTACTTTCACTTAGAACGCAAATATTACACGGCAATAACCCAACGTAATTTTTTTCAATACAAGGTTGATTGTTCTGAGCTTATGCACCGCGAATGAAGACATCAACCAATCACGCTGTGTTGTTTACTTATGTGGATCATAATACAACAACACGGAGGGTGCTGTCCCAACCATAGACTGTACAGACGGCAAACTTTGTTACTCCTTTCAACCTTGACAAAGGCAGCGTTTACCAGAGACAATTGTGATTATTTTCACTGATATTGCAATTGGGATATGATTCACAATATTGGAGGGAACGATCATTTCGGTATCATTATTCTCATTTTCATTAAAAAATGAAAAGAAGTTATTAGAATCAGGATCCGTACCAAACAAAAAAAATGTCTTTAGTCTGTAGGATACGACTTGTAGGCTGGGACGTCTCTGCAGCACCACAATACTTCATTCAGAATTGTTTGACAAATATTTTGCCTTTAGCAAATATTGCTCCCCCCTGCGATTTGGATATTGCACTAGTCCATATTGCGATTTCGACAAAATTGCGATTAATTGTGGAGCCCTAATTAGAGGGTAGAAAGAAATGACCTATAGAGACGCATTGCGTCATACTCTGAAAGCCACACCCATCTCTCCATTGACTTGTATTGCGTAAAGGTGTCCTCCTCGTCAATTGTGTCTGCAAACAACAGAAAAATGCCTAAAAGCTGCTGTGTGGTGATATTCACTACCAACAATGTAAAGCACTTAAGCTTTTATAAGCTGCTGACCCAAAATGCTGAGCTTTTATGAAGACAAAAGTGGATACAGACGTGAGGAATCAGCAGAGAGAATGTGGGATCCTGACACTAAGCTAACATTATGTCCGACATTTCGTTTGCAGCAAGCATTTTGTTACCAAGTTGAATATCCAAATGTCAGTTTTAGCCTTTAGTCTTTAAACCTACATTGTGTAATTTTTTGAGTTGATTCTTAGCAAAAACCCCTTTGTTCTTTCACAAATATGTGCTCATTCATGTGTAATTACTTCCACCAACTAATCAAAGTATTCTCGTACGCGTAGAATCTGCCATTTAAAATCATTCAGAATACATATGAGCGAGTTGCTCGAATTGCGGCAGCCATGTTGCGCCTCCATCTTTAAAATACATTAGCCAAAGAGGGACATACCTCCGCCTTTCGTGCTTTTACACTCAGTGGCACCGTGACAAATGCCAGCTGGGAGATTTCTCGCGACTGCCGGCAGATTTGAAAGCCTGTTGAAGATGGAGGATCACACCTACTCTCGAGGATATGTAACGGAGTCCCCAAGGAAGCGAAAAAAAAAGAATTAAAACAACAACGTGACAAGGCAAAGCAACAAGACCAAAGTTAATAACAGCTACGTGTAAACGATGGAGAGACTAAGAGCCAATTTCGGGTTCGGCCACCGTAGGAGTTAAAATGCACTCGGAATGGGAAGGGCTAGAAAGTAATATTCAGTTGGTTGTCATAACAATTTCACCGCTAGATGGGAGAAATTCTTACACAATGTAGCTTTAAGTTGGGCTAACACACGTAACGTCGGACATAACGTTAGCTTAGCATCAGGATCCCACGGTCTCTCCATTCTCTCTGCTGATTGACTCTCTGTCTTCATAAAAGCTCAGTTTTTAGGTTCGACAGCTTATAAAAACTTAAGTAATGGGTTCTTTACATTGTTGGTAGTGAATATCACCGCACAGCAGCTTTTAAGCATTATTCTGTTGTTTGCTAGCAGACGAAAGTGACGGGGAGGATAGCGCCACGCAACACAAGTCAATGGAGAGCAGCAAGTTCTTTTCCCCTCCGTTGGGGGCGGGATTTAAATACACTCAGTCTCTATATTGTAGTATGGTTTGGAGGACTTGTTGGCAACATCTCAATACCCAAATAACTAGTCTGACTATTCACCTATATGTTAACAACAGAACAGGACATCCAGAAGCAGGTGGCTTCCTGCTTCATATTCTGTACGACACTCAAACAGAACAAACAAAAAAACACTGAACTGTCAATCAACAGCTCTGGTTCAACTGTACTGTGATATTACAACATTTCAAACAAAATAAACAGAAATTCTGCTGCAGCCTTTTTGTTCATCGAAACAGGCAGCAATGTCAAAAAACAACAAAAACAAAACTTCACAAGACTAAATCTAAATCTCATGACACATGATAGCATCCTTCACACAGCGAAGCTTTACATCCTGACAGTGTGCTGCAAACAAAGCTAAATGATACAAAACACGCCTATGACTTCATGAAAATAGATTTCAAACGTCACCAAAGCAGTGAAGTCAAAATGAACACAATATTAAAACCATACATCTCCATTCTTCAGTGACCTCCAGAAATATATTCACGTATTTTTACTGACACCGTTCTGTCTTTTATCTTATTTTTTTAATATTATCATCATACTTCCCCTCTCTATTTTTTCTGTACCTAACACACAAGGATGTAATATTGTGTGATTATTGAATCCATGTAATTTGAGGATTTGAAATTTTAAATGAAGCCTATTTTTCGGTTCAACTCAATTTAACCGGCTTAATGCAGACATGCTCTCAGTTTATTCTCGACCATTAAATAGAGGCTCATTGAACAGCATGTCCAAAAGTTAATGTCAATGATGGGCGAATACCAGCCACCCAGTAACAGCCCTTCCACCAATTTTGATCAGTGGCCACTCATGGTATTGCAACGAAAAATCCCCCTGTGGCCCAAAAAGGCCGCTATTGTAAAAGAGACGTCTGTAAAACTGCTGCCAAGATACCTTGAACTACAAACAACGTCGGTCAGGATTCTTTCTATTGTGAATTTTGAATCCATGGACTTTCATATTTGAAAAACTTCCCTCGAGCCGAGCGCTGTAAAAACATTAATGTAAAGTCTCTGGGCCCATATTCAGCGGGCCACATATCATGTAGGTTAACCCGGAAGCTTAGAAACTTTTTTTGGCGAAAGCGCCACTGAACAACTCTCATAGGAATGAACAGGGCTCTGCCATGAACGCTGTATTTACGTCTTTAGTACATCCATGGCGAATACCTGGCAATCTGGTTAATAAATAGTCATATTGACAATAATAATTACCTGAGCAAAGCAGCAACCTATTATACGTTTACGTTTTTGGTGATACAAGGTTTCTGAGAATATTGGTTGGTATGATTTCAATGGTATGGGACCAGAAATATTTAAAAAACTTCATTTATGAAATTAATTTGAGCAGTAAAGTTTCTCGAAGGATGACACGATAAGTTAACTTCTATTAAGTGACATCCAAAATATAATGGTCTTCACCAGGGTTGTCTTGTAATAGAGTGAAAAAATATTCCTCTGTAGCTGCTGCAAATTTAAAAAGTTCTACATCGACAAATTGGAAAGCACTTATTGAAAAACTTGTTTCCTCCACAGTCTGATCCACGACCACATAATGTGCGCTGTGGCAGTCGTGACAGAGAGAGACTGTGTGTGTGTGTGTGTGCGTGTGTGTGTGTGTGTGTGTGCAGGCTGGTCACTCCAGGCCGAAGCCCTCAGCGTTGGAGATGGCGATGGTGAGTTTGTGTTTGAGCTCCTTCCTGGTGCGATACATAGGGAGACAGATCTGATTAAAACAGGTGTGAGAGATCGGCAACCTGCAGAGACATAAAGAGAGAGAGAGAGGAGGGGGGAGCAAATCATAATTTTGATATGTCTTCAAACATTTAGCTGTGAAAATTTGTGTTAACCACGTCTAATAAAAAACCCAACAAGTCCTCCAAACCATAAGACGATATACAGTGCTAAGCATAAGTGAATACACCCATGCTAGAGTTGACTAGAAAGAGGAATAAAAAATAGCCCCACATCATCACATACCCTTCACCATACCTAGAGATTGGCATGGTTTGATTTCAGTTAGTCTAATAGCTGGTTTGATTTGCATTGAGAGATGATTTTATGGAAAGTACCCCATGCCAATCTCTAGATATAGTGAAGGGGATGTGATGATGTGGGGCTATTTTAATTCCAAAGGCCAAGGGAACTTTATGAGGATGCATAGTATCCTGGATCCATGAAATAACTGGCCTTTAAAAATAAACATCTGCCTGCCTCTATGGCAATTTAACATAGGGGTGTACTTACTTATGCCCCCTGTATTTTAAGGAAGAACATTTATTTATTTACGATACATTATTCATTCACAAAGAAAACTGGTGTCCTTAAAGGTTGGATTTTCCTTTTAATTAAGGCATTAAGATCAATTTCCAAAAGATGTTTTTTTATTCCTTTATTCACTTCCTGAAGGTTACGCACGTGACGCTGAATGTGACATGGCTCCGTTTGTTCTCCGTGTACTTTTATTTTCACACGGGACATGAACCCCAGTCTCCTGGGTAAAAATCCTGTGTTTCCACCACCCCAATCTGCCTCCTTACGAGGAACTTGGCACTCTTATTCTTGGTCACTTTTCTCCCATCATAACTACTTTGGGAGCGTTTTTCAGGGGAGGACAGTGTCAAAAACCCCGTTCAAAATCACACGATTGTGAAGCTTAGGGGCTTGGGAACGCATTATGTCAACGTGGGTCCTCACAAGGGCATACAAACGTGTCTGTGTGTGTGTCCATTCGCTGACCCAGATTCAGGGTCTTAGCCGTTAAAGTCAGCGTGTTATCTCCTGCAGACTTTGATTACAGTCAGTAATAGTCAGTCAGTGTTTATTCTTGCTTTTTGTCAACCCTTGTGTTGTCCGTCTGGGTCAAATTGGATTTTTGATTTTTGGATCTTTTGTCACTTATTTTGTCAAAATTTTTTTTAACTTTTTTCTGTCTCTTTGTTGCAGCATTTTTCAACGTTCAACTGCCACCAGTATACACTAACAACAACTTATTACCACTATTTTTAAAATTTATAGTCAATAGACCTCATTTAGCCTTCATGAAATGATATCTAATTTTTGAGTTAAAGCAGAAAGTATGAATTATTTTGACTAAGATTAAGATCAGAGGATGTTGTCAGAATAATGCTATAAATTTAAATAAAATGCCCAAAAGTCAACGATCGTTTCATGGAACCATCCAAGTTACTTTTGGGGAAATTTGGTTTAAAGAAACCCAAATTTCTGCTAAAGAAACTTTTAAAACGGGTCAAATTTGACCCAAAGACGAGAGGAGGGTTAAGGTGAAATACTTTCTGTCTTGTATTTTAAGTTTTTTGTTCATTTTTTTTGTATGTTGTTCGAAATAAAACCACTCATTATTCAAATTAATAGTTATGTGTAAGACAAGCTTCTATGTCTTGTTGTGGTGGTTCAGTGTAGCCAAAAGAAGCAAGTCTATTATTTTTGGGGGCTTTTCCCTTTATTTGATTAGTGACAGTGGATAGACAGGAAAGGTGGGAGAGAGATGGTGGATGGCACGCACCAAAGGGCTGCAGGTCGGACTCAAACCCGGGCCTCTGCAAAGGACTCAGCCTACATGGGGCGCACGCTCTACTGGGTGAGCTAGAGGTCGCCCCGACAAGCAGGTCTTTCTATGTACATGTACTATGTTTAATGTACAAAGTCGATCTGTCAGTTTTTTCTAGAACCTACCAGTCAGTTGGAACGTCGATCTTGGAGATTTTGAAGTTGAGGTCGGCCATTCCTCCGACGGGAACGCGGTCACTTCCTGTGGCGAAGTGGAGCAGCTTCTTCTGTAGCTCCAGAGGGAAGGCCAACACCACGTCCCAGAAACACCTGGTGCAACACATAAACACACACATTTACTGAATATGCATCGCATTTGCTGCAAAAGAGGCCTCAGTGTGACCAGGATGAGAGCTCCAGGGAGTGACTGTGCACAGTAGGATTGGGCACTGAGAACCGATTCCTACTCGGAATCGGTTCAAAAATTACGATTCCATCGGAATCGTTTGGAGGATTTGGTTTCAAATCCGATCATCGCTTCCCAATTTAACATGCGCAAGTTTTGGTTTCTGTAGCGGCCAAACACTTGTTGTGTTGCAGCCATGGAGCACAGTAAGCAGCGCTCTAGTGTGGCTTTGTTTTACGCCCAGTAAAACTGCAAACCACCATTGAATCAAAATAAAACGTTCCTCTTATTTGTGAAATAAGCATGTGACCCGTTTCAACTCAACTACTCAAAGAATCGGAATCAAGAATCAATAAGAACCGGAATCAAAAGGAAGAATCGGAATTGGAATCAAAATTGTTGAAAGTCAAATGATGCCCAACCCTAGTGCACAGTGCACATCGCCAAACAAATGTGCTTCTTGAAAACGTTAAATTTGAAGATTGTAGTCTGAACAAGAACAACAAAACCTTTCCCCAACCAGGATGTTTGCATTAGGGCTGCAACTAACGATTATTCTCACTTTTGATTAATCTGTGGATTATTTTCTGGATGAATGGATTAGATGTTTGGTCTCTAAAATGTCAGAAAATTGTGAAAAATGTAGATCGGGGTTTCCCAAATCCCAAGATGACGTCCTCAAATGTCTTATTTTGTCCACAACTCAAAGATACTCAGTTTACTGTCACAGAGGAGCACTGGCAAATTTTAGACCCTTTTTAGGGGTGCTCAATTTCATCTCAGCCCCCCTAAAAACACTTTTGCAAGGCACTGTATCCATGTCACATTCTCATTAGGGCCTGAGCCCCCTAAAGGTCTGATTCTAGATTCACCCCTGCAGAGGAGTGAAGAAACTAGAAAATATTCACATTTAACAAGCTGGAATCAGAGAATTTTGTCTTTTTTCCCCCCATTAAACAATTACTCAAACTGATTAAACGATAGTATAGTTGGCGATTAGTTTAATAGTTGATAACTAATCTTTGCAGGTCTAGTTTGCATGGAAAGAGTTTCTAAAAGTATAGACTAGGAAACAGACAGACAGACAGACAGACAGACAGACAGACAGACAGACAGACACACACACACACACACACACACACACACACACAGTATTGAAGTTGTGTAACTGCAGTGCAGCTGTCAGCACCGTGCTGAGTTACATTATCTGTGGCTGACAAGTATTGGCTTGGACTGAAGGACATCTGTGTGTGTGTGTGTGTGTGTGTGTGTGTGTGTGTGTGTGTGTGTGTGTGTGTGGGGGAGAGAGTTACTTCCTGTTACAAAATGAATGCCTTGCATACAAACATTTGCAGGCTAAACACACTGTAAACCCTTTAGTCAGTCATCGCTGACTTTCACATGAGCAAACGGGCCACAATTATATTTTCCAGTCCCAAGCACCAATGCAAGACAAGGGAGCTGAGCATCACCAACATGTTGATTTGCATACTTTGTTTAAAATAATATTTTCTATTCATAATAATCAGACACACAGCTGCACACAGCGACTTAATTTCTTCCACACAGGGATCAGTGTATTCAATGTGTGTATGGGAGTGTATTAAAAGGAAATGGGAGGTGATTTGTATGTGTGGTGTCAGTAAACAGGAAGTGCAGGCCTCTTACCGGACAGTGGTTTCGGTCTTGCTGTATCCTTCATACTGAGCGGCTTTCTGCAGAGCGCTCATGTCGAGCTCTGGACTCCCGCACACCAACATCTCCACCTCCTCTGGCCGCAGCAGCTGCAAAACAAGACACACATCAGAAACACACACTACTGACAGAGGCTACGTTCACACCTTCATGCTTAATTCGGATGTTTTGCTCAGATCAGATTTTATTGTTTGGCTGTCACATTACCTTTCAAAATGTGGCCTATATCAGATTCCAGTGTGAACTGTTTGCGGTTTCGAACTGATCCGCATGCGCAACAGAACAATAACAATGACATCAGAAGCAGCACGTTGTTGCACTAAAGTTAGGGAGGTTATAGAAGTCAGCATTTTTGCTTTTATTTCAAAGTGTTTGTGTAATGGCAGCTGTAACATTAATGAGCAGGTGCTGAGGAGGAGAAGAATGAAGAGAAAGAGAGCCAAATTGGATAGTTTGGCCTTTTGCGGGGTTATGGCTGCAAATTCACTACAGAGGTCTGTGTTTGGGTTAGGTAACCTTAGGTAACCTCACTCTCCCTCCATTGACTTTCTCCATCACTGTTCTCCATGTTGTAGGCCTTGTCAAGTTTTTAATTTTACTGTCTGTGTCTAGGGCTAACTCCCGCCAGAGCATAATTGTGACAAATGTCGATGTAGATTGATGTAAAAGTTGCATCAAATCCGCCTTGGTTGTTCACACTGCGGCCGCATTGAGAAAAAATCTGACCTGGTTCTGATTCAGGACCACATATAGAAGTGGTCTAAATCTGATTTGAAAAAATCTGATCTGGGCAAGATTTGAGTGTTCACACTACTTCTGAGTGGGATACAGGTAGAAAAACATTTTTATGATAATAAATGATACAATTTTGCCTAATAGTTGTGATCAGAGGATGTTGAGTGAATCACACTGTAGTTTAGTCAGGATACTGTTTTGAAACCATTTCAAATTTTTTTTTTCAAATGCTATACAAAAAAAACATAAAAAACACCTAACATTTAATGAAAGTAATCATTCATTTTACCTGCAAAGATCCATCCATACATCCATGCTATTTTTGGTTAAAAGAAACCCATATTTCTGATATAAAAGAAAAGGTCAAATTTGACTTGAAGACAACATAAGGGTTAAGCGTTAAGTGCCACATACCACCACCCTCCATAGGTTTGGTTCTACAAACGACTAACGATACACACAAGATTACTCATTCAGTGTTAACCTACATTTTATTTATCACTACACATGAATAATATCAAAAGGTGGGGTTAAAAATGTATGAACATATTTGCCACAGTTAGGGGGGCCAGAGGGGGGCCGAGGCTTAATATTACGAGGGCACTGGCCACCCTTGCCCCCCCCCCCCCCAAAACTGCCCCTGCATCAAAGAAAAAAATCAAATCAATATCTTTTTTACAATTTATAAACAAGCCAAGTGTAAAGCTACAAAGATAATTTGATTACTTGCCAACTATTAAATTAATCCCCAAACAAATCAAAGACATTTGAGAACGTTATCTTGGGCTTTTTGGGAAACACTGATCTACATGTTTCACCCTTTTCTGACAATTTATAAACCAAACAATCCATTAATCGAGGAAATAATCCACAGATGAATCAAAAATGAAAATCAATGGTTAGTTGCAGCCCTAGCCAGGTGTTCACATTTCTTTTTTTATGTATAGCGATATACAATCAGTGTTGTCATTATCTCACATAACAATGACAAAACGCAAAACAACATAACAAAAACGTTACATGATATAATGTAACATACGTAATGCAACATAGAATAAACATGCGTTGCAAGTATCAGCAGGATTTGAACCTCTAACCCCGAGCTCAACCCACAGAGATACAGCCATGACCAAGTGTTTCTGAAAACAGCTGGACGGCCGCAACATCCGCCTTTCTGCAGAACTTCCACTAAAACACGACAACAGTCGAACGCAACAATCGCTCCCGCTGCTTGAATGTGTAGAAAAAAAGAAATGAGTCATGCAAGAGCAACACAACCAGTAAACTAAGAGAGGAAACAGGAAATCCTGCCGCGTCACAGCAGCTGATCACAGATAAAGAGTCAAACTGCCAAACACAAGTTCAAGTGGGGAGAGTCCGTTTCTTATTTACAACCAGGCTAAAGTGAAACTGCATTCTAGATTTTGTGAGCCAACTTAATGTCTTACACAGGAGGAATCTGACTCTGCAGGTCGCTCATTTAGGTAACAAAAATACCCAAAAGCTATACTGTACATGCCTGTACAGCTTAAAATTGACACACCCACACACCCACACACACACACACACACACATCCTGAGACGTCAGACATTGTGGACGTGACTGAGTGATCGAATGCAAACAGAAGAGGCAGACAGAAGCATGCAGAATAAAAAACAGAAGGATGTAACATAAAGAAGCAGACGTTTGCCCCACAAGTTGAACGAAGTGAATGCACTTTGATGCAAATATACTGTAAATAGGTAGCTATACTTAAAGTTAAAGTGTGATATGTATACAGTATATACAGCAGAGCTTGTTCTTTATGGAGACTTTTTAATAGGCCCCAAAAAACTAGCTAACTCTTGAGAAACGTTTAGGATCTGGAGGTGTTGTTGGGTAGAATAGAATAGATTGCCATTTGCACAGGTACTCTTAGAGCGTTTTCACACATGAAAGTCCGAACCAAGGTCCGGACCAAGGTTCATGTTTTTGTTACATTGTATACATTTGATCCGGTAAGTTACGTGAGCTGCGTCTCCAGCTACTTATAATTGATTGGTTTGTAGACAGGCTTCCCCGTCCTCTCGTATCCTCTCTCTGTGTCGGAGTTTTTTCAACTGACTGCTGCTCTCCCTTACTGCCGCAGCTCTTTTTGTTTTGTTGTGATGTTGAGAAGCAAGACACTGGAACTTTCTGGAGAATTTATTCAGAGACAAACGGAAACCTACACAGTAGCCTACATTTACTACCACTTAACAAATAAACTGCTGATGTATTCTCAGCTCTGATAGCCGACAGCTGTCTCCTCTGAGCGTAGTCACCGTCACTCTCTCAGCACCGAGCTATTCCTTAAAGGAGCTATTCCCCGGTCTTATAACACAAGGAGAGCCTGCCAGAGCTTCTTGTATTTGGTCCGAAAGTCTGAACCATCCAAAAAATGCTTTCACACTGTAAACGAACCGGACCATGGTTCAGTTTGGTCCGGACCGAGACCACCTCTTTTGGTCGGACCAAAATTTGGTCTTTTGATCCGGACCGTGGTCCGGGGGAGGTTTCACACCTCTAATTTTGGTTCGGATCAAACTGAAAAGTCCGAAAGTCAGGACCAAATGAGGTATGTGTGAAAACGCCCTTAGGGCGTTTTCACACATGAAAGTCCGAACCAAGGTCCGGACCAAGGTTCATGTTTTTGTTACATTGTATACATTTGATCCGGTAAGTTTTGGTTTCACACTGCAGTTATGCAAGCGCACTAAAGATCTATACGTGACAAAACTACGACCTGTCGTCATCACATACGTGAGCTGCGTCTCCAGATACTTATAATTGATTGGTTTGTAGACAGGCTTCCTCGTCCTCTCGTCTCCTCTCTCTGTGTCGGAGTTTTTTCAGCTGACTGCTGCTCTCCTCTACTGCCGCGGCTCTTTTTGTTTTGTTGTGATGTTGAGAAGCAAGACACTGGAACTTTCTGGAGAATTTATTCAGAGACAAACGGAAACCTACACTGTACATTTACTACCACTTAACAAATAAACTGCTGATGTATTCTCTGCTCTGATAGCCGACAGCTGTCTGCTCTGAGCGCATTCACCGTCACTCTCACTCTCTCATGTAGCCTACACACTAAGCACCGAGCTATTCCTTAAAGGAGCTATTCCCCGGTCTTATAACACAAGGAGAGCCTGCCAGAGCTTCTTGTATTTGGTCCGAA
The DNA here is from genome assembly GCF_008315115.2 of Sander lucioperca. NCBI lineage: Eukaryota > Metazoa > Chordata > Actinopteri > Perciformes > Percidae > Sander > Sander lucioperca. The sequence continues at coordinate 5,133,620 of NC_050187.1, forward strand.
AGTTCGAACGATCCAAAAAATGCTTTCACACTGTAAACGAACCGGACCATGGTTCAGTTTGGTCCGGACCGAGACCACCTCTTTTGGTCGGACCAAAATTTGGTCTTTTGATCCGGACCATGGTCCGGGGGAGGTTTCACACCTCTAATTTTGGTTCGGATCAAACTGAAAAGTCCGAAAGTCAGGACCAAATGAGGTAGGTGTGAAAACGCCTTTAGAGTCATCTCTACAAATATATAAGAATCAAAACAATAAAAATACATTAAAATATATAGCTATATAAATATATATATTTTAAATTAAATATAAAGTAGAAGAACGATATTAAAGAGCGAAAACAGCTGTAAGATAAATTAAATTATAATTGCAAAAGTGCACCGGAAACATACACTGAGATATTATTGCACCTGAGGTTTTTCACTTTATGTTATTGCACACACAAAAAGCCCTATCTTGCACCCGGCGCAGCACAAAGCCTGACGCAAGTGTCTTTGCTAGTTTAAGAACGACGCAGTTGTCAATTTCGTCGTTTAAATAGCAAATGCACCTGCGCCCATCTGTGCGCCCATGGGCGTGCTGGTCTTACAGGGAGGTGTGTTCAGGTGCATTCTGGACGTATTGCTATCTTGAGGCAAGTGATTGCGCCATTGACCAACAAAAACCTGGTCTAAAGTCAATAACACAGAATCTGATTGTTATTTTAACAGCGCATTAGTAAAATGCTCCTAGGCTCGTGCACAGCGCGCACACTATGCGTGTTACACACACAGGGACGCACAGCAGCACACACACATGCAGAAGATTACAAATAGAAATATTACGGTGCAAATCCTACATCATAATAGCAATGCTCCAAGGTCCAAACGCGCCTGGCTTTTAAAGGGAATGGGAGATGATCTCTGATTGGTTTATTGCATGTTACGCCCAAAACACACCTCTGATTAATGAAGACACTAAGTACAACCCTTTTGAACCATGCACCCGGCGTACAGACCCTTTTTTTCACCGTCAAACTAGCAAAAGTGGATTTGGACACGCCCTAAACGCACCTGCCAGGCGCTTCACGCTGTGCACTTAGATCATTACAATAGGGCCCATTGTCTCATGTTACTGCACACTGAATTATTTTTTCACAGCTATTATTGCAGGTGTGGGTGTGATCTGTCCTTAATTATAGAGCCACAGAGATATATTTTCAACTCAAACACGATATAGGAAAGCTGTTTTTTCAAACTGTAGGATGAAAAGGAGGCAACAAGCACGTTGGTTATTATCTGCCCAGCTGAGACTTGAGTCCTCCCTGTTTCAGTCTCAACAGTTTAGATCAGCCTTTCCCTTCTCTGACCCAGATTCAGGCTCTCAGCTGATAAACTGCAGTCCAACTGTCTGACTGTCCGACTGTTCTGCGGTCAGACACAGAGTTTCCCTCTGCTGCCTGTACTTAAGGGGGCCGGTGTTTTAACCCAAACCACAATCTTTTTTTCTAATCTTATCTAGTCGTTTTGGTGTCCAAACCTAATTGTAGTCGCCGCATGAAGCTAACTTTTTGTCGGCTAAACTCAACTGTGACGGCCGCTGAAACGACTTTCGCCTCCCGGTGCTCTGTACCTGCCTCACAGTCACCTTTTCTCTGCTAAATTTAACGTCACGTGACCGGCCGGCAGTCGCGATAGTATTGTAGGATATCAAACGAATTGTTGTGCATACAGTAAGTTTTCGTACGATATCATTTGAACCCGTTTATGAGAATGTGTTGAAACAAATATAGGAGAGTTGTTTTTTCAAACTTGTTTTGGGGGAACATGTGTACTTTCAAAGGTTGTTTTAGTCATGCAACAGAAAACTCAGATTGAACAGATAGTCTAGCTAGCTGTCTGGATTTACCCTGCAGAGATCTGAGGAGCAGTTAACCATAGTCCTCACAAATCCACCGGAGGTTAGAACGCCAACACAAAGAAAGAGGAAGGTGACGGACATCCGGCAGAATGTCCGGCGGCACCGGAGCAATCGATATAGACTATGTCAACTGTAACACCTAAACACCTATGTAAGAGTGGAAAAAAAAGCTAGTCAGCATGCGAGCACAGAAGTATAAACAGCTAAAAGTAATGACTAAACAGTTGAAATGATTTGCTTAAACTAACGTTAATGGATAAATAGTTGAAACATTCCGCTTTACTACAAGTAGTAGTAGCCTATCTTAAGATTGACAGTTCAATTGTACGTGAAAATTAACATATCCACTTTTATATAATGAACAGTGGAACATAAATTGGGAATCAATGACAGGGTACATAAGTTCGTCTGATAGTGCTGTGGGGGCACTTCGGTACAAAAAGGTTGGGAACCACTGATGTAAGGAACAAAAGATAGATATTGTATTTGCAGGTTGGATGCATGTTGCTCTACTGTGTAGGCCTATATTTGGGTCCCTTAGGGGCCTTTGACCCTTTTCAGGGTCCTCAGAGTTCAACAAACTACAACATGAGTCAGTAGCTCTTTATCAGGGAGAGCCAACATTTAGCTAAGGACGAAGACAAACAGAATTTACTGCCTGAGCTCCATTTTTGGGCAAAGTCGTTGTCCGTGATGGAGGAGGTGAAGGAACGATTCAAAAATCTGATCCACATTCTGATGTCATCTGTAACCTCCAACTAAAACACAACAAAGACTCAACATATGAAATGTGTTCTCTGTTACTGCACAGGAAGTGATTTACTCCAGTGTTTTCCTTTAGGATGTTTTGACAATAAACTCCATCAACACAACAGTATGTGGAGTTAAACTGGACGGGCCCAGTAACCTCTGAATAATTCTACTTGTTGTCAAATTGCAATGTGAGCGGCAGCCAATGGGGGGTGCATTATGTCGGCAGGATCATTTGAAAGGCAACCGTGACTACATTGTGCGTCTGCCCTATTTCTGATACCGTGGCGGCAGACATTTTGTTATGGTGGGCCGCCACTACAAAATCAACATGGAGGAAACACTGTACTCTACAACAATTATTGTTTGAGGAAATTTACATTTGCAGTTTAATGGATAAATGGTTGGAACATTCAGCTTTACTACAAGTAGTAGTAGCCTAACTTAAGATTGACAGTTCAATTGTATGGGAGAATTAACATATCCACTTTTATATAATGAATAGTGTTATCCATTTGCAACATACATTGGGAATCAATGACGGGGTAAGTAAGTTCATCTGATAGGGCTGTGGGGGTACTTCGGTACAGAGAGGTTGGGAACCACATTCTGATGTCATCTTTAACTTCCAACTAAAACACAAAAAAGACTCAACATATAAAATGTGTTTTCTGTTACTGCACAAGAAGTGATAAACTCTACTAAAGTTGTTGTTCCAGGAAGTTAACATTCACAGTTTATCTTGAAACAAGCCTGAGGAAGGCCGCTCAGCAGGCGTGTTTTGGTTCAGTACAGAGAGAGTCTGCTGAGTCATTTCTGCAGAGTGAGCAGGTCTTAATGATGTCTGTTCTTCAAATTGATGAAATGTTTGTGCGTACTAACAGGAAGTAAGTAAGTAAAGAGAGGGTTGATAACATCTGATGTACTGTGAATAATGTGACTGAGTAAAGCAGTAATGTCATACCCTCTCCAGTCTGTGACAATCTCTGTGCATCCATACCAGAACTCAACCAATTCTGGATTTCTGAGGCCATACAAATCAGAACTGATATTATAACGTCAAAATCTATAAACAATCTGATGGAAAACAGTAATTGTGAACAATAAAGTCTACTTGTGCTTTGTTGGGGGGTTTAAGAACACAACAGGATGCCACACAAATGGGCCGTTTCGAGTGCCACCAACTAGCATAGCTTTAGCTCAACGGTCCGACCAATAATTACTTACATAATTACAATTTGGCACATAAACAAAATTAACAATTACCATCTACAATCATATTCCTAAAGACCTTAGCTAATGTTAGCAATTAAACCAAGAAACCGCGATTACGTTACATTATGTAATAATTGTTACAGGCCTACATACAACCAAGTTGTTGTTGCTCTACGTACAAACACCTACTGATATATCTGTCAGAAGCTACAATCGCAGTTGGCTGGCTTAGTTCCAGGCTTAAATTTTTTTTCCACTTCAGGAACCAAAGCTGTGGGCGGTCACTGTTATGCCCTACCAACCCGTTCTCATTTCCAACTCGTCACGTGTCAGACAGCGAAGCCAAAATCCCCCTATTAGTGTATGGGACACACCGGGCAGAGCAGCAGCTTGACCGTGGCCCTGTAAGATGACGTAGTATTAAGAGATACAGCAGCAGCAGGTAGTTAGCCTGGATGCCAGCCGAACTCAGCCCCGCCCACAACATTTGAGGTCGGGAAGTTCGATCTGGACTTTATCCGTTGTGGAGCAATTATGCTCGAACCAGAGCTGTTCGGACCAATCAAATTGTCAGGACGGGCTTTATACGATGATGGACAGAGGAAAGATATTTTTGCCTTCCTTCCTACGGGATTTGGCAACGTCACATACTCCGTTGCTCTGATTGGTTGTAGGTCTATCCATTTGAGTGCAGAGGCATTTTCTTTCCTGGTTCGGTTGAAACACGCCCCATAATCACAGCCCAATGGAGCAGTATCAGACTCATATTCTGACTAGAATCTGAGTATGACGACGTCAGGCTAGCAGGTAGTATGAAACAGCAAGAATCCACGTAAGGAGGTTGGTTGGGTCAAACAACACAGGACTTTCACCCAGGAGACCTGGGTTCATGTCCCGTTCTTGTCCCGCGCGTCACTGAAGCATACATTTTGTAACCCCACCCACCATCTTTTACCTAAACCTAACTGTCTCGTTCTTGTGCCGCATGTCAGTCAAACATACATTTTTTAAATGACGCCAAATCGGGCCGTCAAAAAGTGACGCCAAGAGTCCCGACGCTAAAGGAAATTTTTTTGCATCAGTAGCAAACGCGCTGGGAGTGAGAATATGTTGCAACCTAAGGAAAGATACATTTGCCATGTAACTTGTGTTGTTGCCCTGAACTGAGCTTACTGCTTAATGGATGCCATTCAATTTGCCTATAAAATGCTATGCAACGTCAGCAAGTAGTGCACGCCATTGACCTATACACTAACATGCTTGCAAGCTTTGGCACAATTTGTTTGAAGAGACTGCAACATTTTTTTGGCTGCAATAAAGAGAAACTGCAAGCACTGACTGATGGAAAGTGTGCATGTTATATTTGTGCAACAAACAACCAAGTCACACGCTCACACGCACATACACACACACACACACACACACACACACACACACACACTGTGGACTCACCATGAGTGCATCAGAGGCACACACACTGTGGAAGCCGTGGTAGAAGGCAGCAAACTGTTTATAAATGGATTTGTTCAGCAGGAAGTCAACGTACAGCTGCACGTACTCTGTGGAGAGAGAAGAAACAACATTGTGATATTCAATATTCCATTACAAACTTTTCCCCATTCACCCTCCAGTCTTGGCCCTTCCATTCAACACACGGGGTGGGGGGACGGACACTGGCACAGAGCTGGACCTGGATGGCAACACGAGCTGCTCGATGGAAAATGAGGCTTCATAAGAGAAATAAAGCTGACTTTAAATGTCTTAAAAAGAACAAAGAAGCGTCTGAGCTGAGCCAGGGTTCCGTGTCGACATGAGGGGGTTTCAACAGTCACTGTGTATTACCATCTTCACACACACTACGGCAGCTTCCTTTATAGTGCGGTGATGTTTTCACTGTCTGTACCCAATGCATGTTGCACCAAAGTGCTTTGTATTAAACTCAGTAAAGAAATAGTGGGTGCTTCTGTATTGCATATTGTAATCGCCATTGAGTCCAGCTCCCCAGCTCCCCCCCCTCCCCCACAATGTTCCTGGCCTTGCGGATCAGTTTGTTAAGTCTGTTGGCGTCTGCTACCCTAAGCCTGCTTCCCCAGCACACAACAGCAAACACCGGCCGCCGCCGACTCATTAAACATCCTCAGTATTGTCTGGCACAGCAGTGTCAAACTCAACTTCACTAAGGGCCACACTGGAAAAAGAGAATCACATCAAGGGCCAGCCATGTATAGTTTATTGACATGCTTTTATTTCATTGAAAAAGTCAAATATCTTTGACTGTATTATCCGGACATCCGGCCGAAATGAAAGACATCCGACACCTAAACATTCTTGGAAATTAAACGTCATCATTATAGACTAGGATTTCTGAGTCTCAAATTCTGCTTTGAGTGTAGCGTAATTGCATTTTAAAAAAACAGTTTGCCGTATTTTTTGGTTGTGCGCATAACTAGGCAGGCCAAAATGTATTGCCAACCTAAATTGATATGCGAGCCAGATAAAAATTTTCAGCAGGCCATGTGGTCAGCTTTCTCAGAAAATCGGTTTTAGGTAGTACTTTGTGGCTGTATGGATGATCTGCTCTTTATTGCATAGTGGATTTAATGTGTTTTTGCTCTATTCCAGTCTGATCCACCAGCAAGGTTTTGTTTCAGCCTCTTTTTTTTTCTTTCTTAAAATGCTCATATAATGCTCATTTTCAGGTTCATAATTGTATTTAGAGGTTATATTAGAATAAGTTTACATGTTTTAATTTTCAAAAATATTTTTGTTGTACTGCACATTGCTGCAGCTCCTCTTTTCACCCTGTGTGTTGAGCTCTCTGTTTTAGCTACAGAGTGAGACATCTCACTTCTGTTCCATCTTTGTTGGGAGTCGCACATGCTCAGTACCTAGGTAAGGACTACTAGCCAGTCAGAAGCAGAGTATGAGGGCGTGCCATGCTAGCAGCTAGGTGAGCATTATAACATGTGTTCCAAAGTGACCACGTTTGTCTCTGAAGTAAAGGCTGGACTACAACAGAGCTGTTTGGAGCAGTTTGTGAACAGTGTTTTCTGTTGGAGATGGTAAGTCCCTTTGGGGGGGACTTTGGGCTTTTTCACTTTGTAAACCTATAACATGCACAAAAAAGATTTATAACACGATAAAGGAAAGGCATAATACGAGCACTTTAAAGCTATAGTGCATAGCTTCTGTCGCCCCCATGAGGAATTCGAAGTAATGACAAGAAAACTGGCGCGTCCACATGATACAAGCCTTCCGTGATCGCGAACCCCCCCCCCCCCCCTTCCTCCACGCAGCTGTTAGTAGCCAAGGAGGACACGGAGGATTAAAAAAACACAATGGACTTTCACCTGAGTTTCTGCGCGGGAAAGTCGCCGGACGCCACAATCTTCTGAACATAGTCAAATCCAGAGAGAGTTGTGTGGAGCCGATAGTCTTAATTAGCTTTGTAGCAACTCATTTGGCAATGGCTTGAATGTATTAATATCAAAAAGTTACGCACTAAAGCTTTAATGTCATATAGTTATTTATTAGTTATTTATTAGTTAGTTATTTATGTGTTTGTTTATTTCATATTAATGTTTAAATTTGGGTTTATGTATGCACCATCACCTAAAGCAAATACCTAATAAGTGCTACTACCTGGCAATAAATCTTTTTCGGATTGTGATTGTGATTCAGAAGATGCAGCATCATGCAGGTATGAAGGAGGTCTGTGTGTCAGCGAGCACGATTGATGAACTGCTGAGTCATTCACTGCAAGTGGAGAAACGTGCTGCTCACTGCGGAGACTCACCCTTTCTGTTCTGCTTGGTGACGGGGATTTTGTCTCCTCCAGGCTTCAGGTTGTGGGATTTGACCACGCCCATTTCCTCCTGGAACACCTGAAACAATCGCACACACAAACACAGAGAATGTCACATAGGTGATAAAGGACTTCCAAACCCTTTCATTGTCTCGTAAAATGGTGAATGGCTCCATTTATATTGCAGTACACTTTGCCTCTCATTCACACACTCACACACTAATGGCAGCAGTCTGCCATTAGTGTGTGAGTGTGTGAATGAGAGTCATTCAGTGTATTGCTCAAGGACACACTACAGCACAAAAAAATGACACAGCAAAAACAGAGACAGTAATTATCAGTCCTGAATGCCCAGAACAGTATAATATGTAAAAGATCAGAATAAAACAAGAGAAATTATGGCCGGTTAGCTCAGTTGGTCAAGCGGGTGCGCATATGCAGAGGTTTATTCCTCTACGCAGAAGGTCCAGGGTTCGAGTCCGACCTGTGACGGTTTTCCTGCATGTCTTCCCCCCCTCTATCTCAGCTTTCCTATTGAATAAAGGCAGAATGCTTGTCAGCCTTTAGTCAAAATCACATACATCTCTCATTTTCAAAAGTTATTCCTACTGCATATTGGAAATGTCTGCTTTTCCAAAAATGGATGTCTGATTACTTTTTCCAAAAAAAAACAGCCAGTTTCAGGGGAGAGAGTAAGGTCAAAATGATAAGACTTCATTGCCAATTAACAGTTAGAATAACGTTAAAATTAAGTTAAAAGGATGCTAGTTACCCCTAAAGCTTTGGTCCTCGTCGTCATTCCTGGTATGTGGTATATAAATAAAGTTTGGGTTTATAGTTAGAATTAGGTGGAGGTTAGGGTTGACGGGGTTATAGGGAATGCATTATGTCAGTGAGGGCTTTTGCAAGTACAGCAGTGCAAACTTAGAGGGGTATAAATATGAAATACGTATAAATATATAGAGTAAACGAGACACAAATTGATGAACAAACATGCAGGAGAAAGTGGGGATCCACAGTGACTGGGAGAAATGACAGAGAGAGATGCAGTGTGTGCTGCAGGTCAGAGGGTTTTTCTGTGCCACAGTGGTGTGACTGAGACCAGCATATAGCTCACACTGTGAGTTCAAATAACACCTCCACTCAGCCTTTTACATCATGTTTCTTCTCACATATGTTCAGGCTTTATATATAACTCCAGCTGCACCACAAAGTATGCCTTTATGTATCTGGTTACTACACTCAGCGGCAGGGAGCAGCCACGGTCTGACGCGCTGCTTCAGAAAACATGCTGATGTCATGCTAAGTATGTTTTAAAGGATCACTGTGGACCACGGTGGCTGGATTTGGAAGCTGCCTTAAATGACTGTGGGAAAATACTTCATGGCTAATAAAACACAGATAATAATTATTTGTTTTTAGTTCCAGGTAGGGCTGGGTACAGAATTCAATACTTTTTAGGCACCGACCAAATTGCCTTTTAAAGCATCGAGTATCAAAAAATGCCTCGTCATTCAATACCCAACTTCTCTACCTTAAGGAGTAAATCTCGTCAGCGTCAGTGAGCCAATAAGCACGCAGCATGCTTCTACCAAGATCTAACAATGTCTCTGATTGGCTGTCTAATGTTATATGTTGTAGAGGCATGCAGGAAAAGCTCTACGTTACACAGAGACGTGGCTAACGTATTAGGAGCTGAAAAATAAAATTGATAACAAAAAAATTAATGTTTAGGAACCGGTATTGCTTAGGAACAAGTATCGAAGTCACAGTATTGGTATCGGTACCGCTATCGGATTTTTTCAGCCCTAATTTCGGGAAGTTGTGGTGGTGATGGCGCAGTGGATATGACACATGCCTTTGGTGTGGGAGATCTGGGTTCGCTTCCCACTGTGATACATCAACCAATGTGTCCCTGAGCAAGACACGTAACCCCTAGTTGCTCCAGAGGCGTGCAACCTCTGATATATAGCAATTGTAAGTCACTTTGGATAAAAGTGTCAGCTAAATGACATGTAGTCAAAGGCAAGCAGTTGGTCAACATCCCTGCACTGCTCTGCAGCTGATAATCAACACAGATATTATCTCACCAGGCAGTGTTTGGGCCTCTTTTTTTGCTGTAAATTCACTCTGCAGTGCTTCTTTACTTTTTGTCCTGACACACCTGATTTGCATAAAGTAGACTGGATTCAACTTTATGCAAATGAGGAGCGGGCAACTCGACGTGGCCGTCTGTTGAAAGCTGCCGCTTTTCAGTGAATAGCTGAAAAGTTTTCATGGTGATCAAGATTCCATCATTTCCACTTCATGTTCAGGTATGAAACAGATTCACTTATTTGCTAAATTACGTTTGAATATTAAACTCGTCTGAGGTCACTAGAGTTATTGCTGGGCACCAACTGCAGGCCTCATATCTGATATCCTGCTGTTATGTAATCACGCGGCCCGTTCTGGCACCGCAGTGTGTGTGCGTGTGTCCGTTTTTGGTTCTATGGGTGCTACAAACACTTTGAACACATTCTGGTTATTTCATCCTGTCAATTATTTTGTACGAGTATATGTAATATTTGGAACCAAAATATTCATGTTTACCCAAACCTATATTTTGATGATTAAATACATTTTAATACATTTTTTTAAATACGTTTTTGCCTGAAGATGGTGTAGTACCGAAACATTGCCTACTATTAAACTTTATATTTTTTGCAAGTAAGACAGTGCGCAACCAATGTTTAAATAAATAACCATTCATATCTTTGACATTTTAACTCATTTGCTGTGTGACATCAGTGGGACTGAATAAACTTTATTAAAATCACACAGCAGTGACAGCAGTCACAGCCGTCTGTCAGCACCGTCAGACCTGCCGAGACATTGTGGTCACGACATTTGTGGTGTGTGTGTGTGTGTGTGTGTGTGTGTGTGTGCGTGTGTGAGTCCTGACTTTTAACAGAGTCGCTTGACGAGTTTTATTTGTAATCAGATGTTTCTCACATCATTTTCAACTGCGATATTAAAATGATAATCAAAACCTGGCAAATAAATTGCAGATAAGTTCAACAGCGTATTAAGCATAATGGCAATGCTAAACTGATACCTTGATGAGACGACAACAAATACTGTTTTTTGGCCATTTTTGTACTTTTGTGCATTTAAAACGAGAAAAAATGTATCTGACAGAAGAAAAAAAATTATAATTTATTTTTTTAAATGGTCAAATCATCTATCTCAGGACACTTTATTTATAAAAGACCCAACATATTCCCACAGGGGCATTCATTTGGTGTAAATGTATGTTGATACCTGGAAGGTGAGGTAGAAGTCTTCCTCTACGTTTCCCTCGTAGCTCAGCAGCTCTCCCAAACCGTGAGCCAGCTCCTGCACATAGACACAAGAGTTCAGGATCAGGACCAATCTTTTTGATCAACATCCAATTCTCTTAGAAGGGGATTCATTGATTCATTATGGTGCATGTAATGCAGCCTTTTAAACCAGGAAAAGACAACACTTGTGTCATATCACGATATAAGGATATCCAACATTTTAGACGACATCTAGCCTCATATATCGATGTTGATTTAATATTGATATATTGCCCAGCCCTAGCTAGATGGGACTCAGAGGTCACTGGTTCAGTCCCAAATAAACTGAGAATTAAAATCAATGAATTCTCTTAGAAGGGGATTCATTGATTCATTACGGTGCGTGTCCACAGGGATGTTCGCCCCGCATCAGGGATGCACTGAATCCAGGATTCAGCTTTGGATTTGGCTGAATATTGGGCTTTTTGACGGGGTTGGGTTTCTGTTGAACCTTATTTTTTTCCACCGAACTGAACCCTACGCTTGCACTCCGCGTGCTACGCTGGTCGACGTAATGACGCCACCGTTGATTACGGGAAGGTGTTTACGTAGGTGGACCGTTCAATTCAGTAGGCTGTGAGAAAGTGAAAATGGAACTCGTGAGCAGAAAAAGTGTAGTTTGGCAGTCAAAAGAAGACCATTGAAGTCCAGCTACATGTTCAATTTGCAATGCCGATTTGTCTTGCGGTGGCGAGGACCCTAAACTATACACAACATCACCGCTGTTACAACATTTGGTATGAAACATCTGGAAGAATACGAGTTGTGCATGAAGGAATCTACGGACAGCAGCCAAAATGCAGCAACTTCAGGTACGAAAAATACACTGCTGTGGACGTTGTTTACTTCATTAATGTGTTCACTGTGTTAATGGACTGAGGATGGGAGTAGGATTCGGTATTCGGATTTGGCAGAATCTTAACCAGTGGATTCGATATTTGGCCAAACCACAAAAATCTGGATTCTGTACATCCCTACTGAAAAGCAATGAAAACAGGCTCCTCCCTCCTTCAACCGCGATGGCTGCACCTGATTGGACGAACGCTTCACTCGTGGGGCTGCCTGCTCCCGGATTTCAAAACAGACCAACACGGCAGCTTGCTTGGAAACGTTCTCATATTTTATGACAATAGTTCACCGAAATGTGTTTCCGTTAACATTTAATGCGAGAAATGACCTGCAGCTGCTGAAGCTGTCTTGATTTTAGTTGAACAACGGTCAGTTTAAAAAGATTTTCGTGAGTTTTCCAGAGGTTGCAAGTCAAGCTGGATGCACCTGATTTGCATAAAGTAGACTGGATTCAACTTTATGCAAATGAGGAGCGGGCAACTCGACGCGGCCGTCTGTTGAAAGCCGCCGCGGCGCTACCAGAATACATCGCACGGTTGCTTACAGAGACAATGAACGAGACACGTACCATCTTTGTCTGTTTAAGTGAAATATATCTACTAAGGAGAACAGTTTTCAGACCAGTGAATAGTTGAAAAGCTTTCATGGTGATCAAGATTCCATAATTTCCACTTCATGTTCAGGTATGAAACAGATTCACTTATTTGCTAAATAATGTTTGAATATTAAACTCATCTGAGGTCACTAGAGTTATTGCCGGGCACCAACTGCAGGCCTCATATCTGATATCCTGCTGTTATGTAACCACGCAGTTAGTTCTGGCACCGCTGTGTGTGTGTGTGTGTGTGTGTGTGTGTGTGTGTGTGTGTGTGTGTGTGTGTGTGTGTGTGTGTGTGTGTCTGTGTGTGATCCAGAGTTTTCAACCTTCAGGATGGTTTTGGATGTGAAACTCGAGGACTAACTTTGAGTGAATGTTCTGGATCTTTGGCTCAGAGCTGACGCACAACACAGCTGAATTGTTCCATTGGTCACAAGAGTTTCTCTGTTGCAAAGTGACAGCTTTGACCATAATCTTACTTTACTCCTACTTAACTTTTCTTCTCAACTTTACGTACTTTATACACTTATTGACTCACTCTTTTCTTACTCTTACTTTTACCTTGAATCTGACTGTAAGAAACTGCACTGAACACTTTCCCTGAGGGGATCAATAAAGTATTCTGCTTCAGATTCTGAAAAAAATGAGCACACTATTTGAGCACACGAGTTGCAGATTAAACTGTTGGACCTCTGCCCCCAGCTGTGGAAGAAGTATTCAGTTCTCTATCGTATCGAGACTATCTCTCCACCGTTACATATTCCATATGTACGGTGATGATCCCCCTAAGGTCAGATACGTGGATACTTCTTTTAGACACAGCGGCTTGCCCGGCCACGCCATAAAAAGCACCTGTGCTGGCGTGGAATCACTGATAGTATGATCGGAACCGCCTCTGAGCGGCTTACAAGCTGGAGAGATAGTCTCTTCACTCAGAGAACCACGGTTACAACGTAACCGAGCGATCCTTTACTTCAGTAAAAGTACTAATACCACAGTGAAAATCTTACTTAAGTAAAAGTCTGGAAGTATGTCTATATAACTTCCAAAATATCTAGAAAAAAGCAACAAAAAGGTAAAAACAAACACAAAAACACCCAAAATGTCGAAAAAAGTGGCAAAAACTTTGAAAAAACTAAAAAAATGTCGTAAAAAGCGACACATGTCCAAAAAAAGCGACAACGTGGACTTCTTTAATCTCTCAAAACCCTCCCAGGTTCTATGGAAAAATGTATGTATATACACAGATATCTCTACGTGAGCCCCGTCTCTGTGTAACGTAGAGTTTTTCCTGTGTGCCTCTACAATGTGTAACATTAGACAGCCAATCACAGACATTGTTAGATCTTGGTAGCATGCTGCGTGCTTATTGGTTCACTGACGCTGATGAGAGTTACTCCTTAGGGTATTAAAATTGGGCATTGCATGACGAGGCATTTTTTGATACTCGATACTTTAGAGGCAATTCGGTCGGTGCCTTAAAAGTATTGAATTCTGTACCCAGCCCTACGCACTCTAACTATAGATAAAAGACAATCATATACTTTGAATATTATCTCAAAAACTCTAAAACAAATGCAAAACATTGTAAATGAAGGTACAATTGAAAACTACTGCATGTTAAATATATTTCAAGTTACGTAAAAGTTGGAGCAGTAGACAAAATGCATGAATGTGTTTTGACACAAAGTTACCAAAGCTATATTAAGTATATATCTGGTGGGAGACTTAAGTTCAATCCGACAGCAGCACATGAAGTTAAATTTAGACTTTACAAAGACCATGCTTTGAGGGATTGGGGGGGGGGGTCGAAGTGAACTAACAGTGATCAAAAGTTGTACTCTGGCACCCTCTAGTGACAGCACACAGAATTACAAGTTCAATTCAATTTTCTTTGTGAGAGGAGGTGAGAGAGAAAAAAAGATTGAGCTTTTTTAGTTTAATGCAAAGACGTGGGGGGTGGGGGGTGGGGGGGCGTGGTGTCCTCCCCCTAAAACCTTTTGAGCGTCAAATACAAGGGCGTAACTTTGGGTTCAACATTGGGGTTGGAGATCTATTAGAGACTATGAGAACTATTTAGGGAGGTAGGTCCCGGGACATGTATGCATGTCATTTTTATAAAAAGCGACAAAAACAACAAAAGTATTGTAGAAAAAAAAGACAAAAAAGTTGGAAAAAGTGACAAAAATGTCAAAAAATTGTCCAAAACCCCCCCCGAAAAAAGGTAACAAAAACGTCACATTTTTTCATTGACAAATACACCCTAAAAAAAAACACCTTAAAACAGGCGACAAAAACAACAAACAACGTTGAAAAAAGCCAGAAAAACATTGAAAAGGAACAAAAACTTTGGAAAAAGCCCAGTTTTGATTATTGGGAGGGGGGGGTTGTAATCCACCCAACCCCCCCCGTAAATTACACCTATGGTCAAACATCATTTCCTGTGTCTGAAATCGTTGGAAAACACAGATTTAGGGCTGGTAGTAGTAGGGTAGAGCTGGATCCAAATGTCAGACTATACGGATATTTGTTTACTGGGTAGGTGTTCAATTTTTTTAATTTTAGGATGTGAATATTCAATTTTTTCTTCATTTTTTCCCCTTCAATACTGTAAGAAAGTTGAAACCCCCCTGAAGGGCTATTTCTACCTCTTTTTGGGGAGTCTTTGATATGTTTTGAAGGAGGAGAAATCTACCTCTTCTAAATATTGGGGGGGGGGGGCACATATCCCTGCATCTCCCCCAAAATCTACACCTATATGGTTTAATGTAACACAATGTCTTATGTCTTTAACACAACTGAGCTTGAACATGTTTTTTTTTGTAGAGCTGTACATACAAAGCAACAAGCAGTGGGTGGTTTCTGGTTTTTTTCTTTGTCAAATTTTGGGGGTTTTAATGTAATAAAATATGCGTCAACAAGCAAAACGTTGCTGATTAGTTTCAGAGTTACACCTGAAGCTCAGTCTTTAGTCACTTTAAGCTCGTAGCTCATCCTAAATTACGAGAGACTTTCACGCGCAGCCCGGGCGATTCAAACCAGCGACACGTACCGGCATGATCTGCTGCAGGTCGTCCAGGGTGGCGGTTGCCATGCCGACAAGGGCATTTTGGTCGCATGGTGCAGTAGGTGGAGTGAGGAGCTTCCTGTGAGAGAGGACAGACATTCAGGGAAACATTAACCAAGTTACCAGTTACTGTACATTCCTGCTGGTGGGGTTGGAGCCGCACATCAGAAACACACACACACGCACGCATGCACACAAGCGCGCGCACGCAAACACGCACACACACAGACACACACACACACACATATGCATGTAGCTATATATATAAAACATGGGACAAATTAAAATAACACACACACACACACACACACACACCATACACAAACACACACGTGCATATGTGTATGTAGCTCTATATACATAAAACATGGTACAAACTAAAATATTAACACACACACACACACGTGTATGTAGCTATATAAAACATGGGACAAACTAAAATATCAACACACACACAAACACACACCACACACACACACACACACACACACACACACACACACACACACACACACACACACACACTCAATATTGTGGCGATATTGTAGGGGCTTTCACAAAATATTAACACAATGAGATTTTTGATATTTTGATAAATAATCACCAATAATGTGGATTAAGTTACTAAGTAGGTAATGAAAAATACTAACACAGCTAGTACACACACACACACACACACACACACACACGTACCTGTAACAGTAGAGGGGGAAGTGGATGTCCAGAGCGATGCTGTTGTAAACGGCTAAGCCCATCAGCTGATAACACAGCAGGTTAAGGAGGAAGTTACATAGTCTGGTATTTCATCTGATCCATAATGTCACATAGACAGTAATGTCGCATGTCTAGACCTTCCTCCACAGCGCTGCAGAGGAGGGTCTGGCTAGACCACACAGCATTCTGGGATGGGAGTAAAATGTGCTCTGGTTTAGTGGCATTTCTTTAACCCTCCTGTTGTCCACGGGTTACATTTGACCCATTTAAAAAAAATCTATATCATAAATTTGGGTTTCTTTCAAACAAATTGTCAAAAACACACATACATATATATACAGATATACATATATATATACATATATATATATATATATATATATATATATATACACATATATATATATATATATATATATATATATATATATATATATATATATATACACATATACATATATATATACATATACACATATACATATATATACACATATATATACACATATATATATATATATATATATATATATATATATATATATATATATACACATATACATATATATATACATATACACATATACATATATATATACATATACACATATACATATATATATACATATACACATATATATATATATATATATATATATATATATATATATATAATATATATATAACGTGGATGGTTCCCTACAACCATTACTCTTCACAAGTAAAATAAATGATGGGTTCACTACTTTCATTGAATTTGCGTGTTTCATTCAATTTTATAGCATTTGAAAAAGTGTCCAAAGCGCAGAAAAAAATCAACAAAAACATCGGAAAAAGTGTTGAAAAAGACGACCTAAACGTTGACATTTTTTATTTTATTTAAAATTTTGACCCAAAGAAACTAAAAGTTGCAAGTCGACAGGAAGACAACACAATGGTTAAACCAATCACAACCGTCTTGGGACGGAGCCGCGGTGCCGCTGCCAAATAGTCTCAGGAAGGAACTTGTTTTGGGTGAACGTGTGTACGTTCAAAAGTAGAATTTAGTCGTGCAACAGAAAACTCAGATTGGACAGATAGTCTAGCTAGCTGTCTGGATTTACCCTGCAGAGATCTGGGGAGCAGTTAACCATAGTCCTCACAAATCCACCGGAGGTTAGAATTACAACACAAAGACAGAGGAAGGTGTTTTTTTTTCCAAGTTCACTTATCGTTTTTCCATTTACCCACATGTGACCGGATATATGTATGTGTGTGTATGTGTAAGTGTGTGTTCTGAGGTCTAAAAGAGTAGATTTGAGTACATGAAAGGTTTGAATACGACCTTTTTTATATTATTTATTTGGTCAATGTAAATCTCACTATTCATGTATGTATGATGTATTATGTATTTTAGCTACGATCAGCCTGCCCAGGGACTACGGGTGAAAATTAGCTCTTGAGCTAAAACCTGGTACTATGCATCTCTCCTCTTGAGGTTAATGTTTATTGTACGCTGTCCCTGTTTCTCTAAATAAATAAAAAAAAAAAAAATTTAAAGGAAGAAATCAAGACAGGTGACCAGAAGTAAAAGCAAAACGAAGAGGAGCTTAACCCTTGTGTGGTCCTCGGGTCAAATTTGACCCGTTTTCAAAGTTCTTTATATCAGAAATGTGGGTTTCTTAACCCTTGTGTTGCCCTTCCGGGTCCAAATTGGAAATGAAAGCTTTTTTTTTTTTACACTTTTGACGGTTTTGTCTCTTACTTTGACGCCTTTTAAAAAAAAAAACGTTTTTCATTTCCCCCACACTACCACCAGTAGGCCTATACACTAACAGCAAATTATTACCACAATTTTTTGTGTGTGGAATTTATGGTCAATAAACCTCATCTAGCCGATATGAAATCATATCTAAAAAAATAGCAGAAAGTATGAATTATTTTGACAAATATTGACGATGAGAGGATGTTGATGGATAATGACAGAAAGTTTAGCCAGAATAATGCTATAAAATTGAATAAAACACCCAAAAGTCAATAGATAGTTGTGAACTGATCCTTCCTTTGACTTGTGGAGAGCGTTTCATGGAACCATCGGTGATACTTTTGGGCAATGAGGTTGAAAGAAACCCATATTTCTGCTATGGAAACTTTGAAAAAGGGTCAAATTTGACCCAAAGACAACATGAGGGTTAACAACCAAATTGCCCCAAAATAACATGGATGCATTATGTACGTTGGATGGAACCCATACAACACATACATCCATGTTCTTCGCAGGTAAGATTAATGATTACCTCCAGTGATTTTTGGTTGTTTTATTTAATTTCATGGCATTTGACATTTTTTTTAACCCCCAAAACAGCATCCTGACCAAACTTTGACATAAACCAGTATGTGATTGACTCAACATCCTCTGATCTTAACTAGTCAAAATAATTCATAATATCTGCTTTTTTTCAAACTCAAAAATTAGGTATAACGTGGCCGGTTGGCTCAGTGGGTAGAGCAGGCGCATATATACTTGGAGGTTTATGCCTTGACGCAGAGGTTCAGGGTTTGAGTCCGACCTGTGACGATTTCCTGCATGTCTTCCCCCTCTCTCTCCCCTTTCTCACCTAGCTGTCCTATAAAATTAAAGGCAAAAAAGCCCAAAAAAATAATCTTTCAAAAAAAATAAAAAATAGGTATAATGTCATTTTATTAGGTTTATTGACCATGAATTTAAAAAAAAAGCGTTGAAAAGAGGGACAAAAACGTTTAAAAAAAGCGCCAAAAGCATAAAAAAAGGGTCAAAAAAGTCTGAAAAAGTAAAAAAAACCCACATTTTTCAATTATGACCCAGTATGACAAGTTCATGGATAAAAGTTCAGGGTTAAAAAATAAATATCCTCAATAACCCTCAACAGTAACCCAATTATGTTATCTTAGAATATGGACAGGCATGATGCAGATTAGGGCTGTGCAATGAATAACATTTTGATGGTCATTTCAATTCCGGCTCCTCCTGAATAAACTCTTATTTTGGCTTGTGCTCTGAATGAAAAAAACAAACAAAAAAAAGCATTCAAAGGGGAAAAGTATTCAGTAGAATTTCACAGTTCCAGATGTTTATGCTGTTGATTTGTTGAACTGTTTTACGGTTTTCTAACTTCAATAAACGCAACATCTTTCCAAAAGTCAATGAGTAATCGTCTTAAATAATCCTGATTTCACTATTGACCAAAACAATCATGATTATGATTTGTTTTTCCATAATCGAGCAGCCCTAAAGCCCCGAATACACAGAGAATAAAAGCTGTCAGAACAGAAGCTGAAGTCTTTATAAAAAGGTGGAGCTGAAAATCCAACACAGACAAGAGTCGGACAGAAAACAGCTGGATTTTACTGCTGTTCAGTCTGAAACTCGCAGTGTAAAATCTGACCTAATGGTCCGTGTGTGTGTGTGTGTGTGTGTGTGTGTGTGTGAACTGAAAAAAAGACCAGCCAGTCTTTTTTTTTATTTTTTTTTATGGCAGAAAGAGTTTAATGTCTGCTATAAATGACTTCATTGTGTAACTTCAATGTGTGTGTGTTTGTGTTTAGTTCATGTACAGAACTGAATGTCCATCCACCTGCACACACACACACACACACACACACACACACACACACACACACACACACACGCACAAAGTGTTCACAGCTGCCACATGTGGTGACCAGATGTAGTGTAATTGTGTGTTTAGGTTGAATGTGTTGTGTGTGTGTGTGTGTGTGTGTGTGTGTGTGTGTGTGTGTGTGTGTGTGTGTGAACTACTGATTACAGGTAGGCACACACACACAAAGGCACCGACATGAAAATAAACATTAACTGTACTATTACCGCAACCATTAAGGTCATTATGAAGTCAAAGAAACACACACAGACATACAGACACACAGACAGACACACAGACACACACACACACACACACACACATACAGATGTCAAACAGAGTATACAGAACAGAAAAGAATTTAGAGGCCCTCGATCATATATCTCCATTTTATGGGACAGACATATAAATCTTTCTCTCTCTCTCTTTATTCATGCCCACTCTGTTTCACATTATCTCTCCGTCTGTTTTTCTACCCACTTCCTTCTGTTTGCCAGACTGTTTCTTAAACTCTGTGTTGCTTCATTGATACAACAGCAGAGCCACAAACAACAAACAGATTCTGCTTAAAAATTCTGCAAATATAAACATCACAAAAACTCAGGAAATGAAGAAGGATCCACCTTAGGGCTCTTATCAAGCACATTTAGAAGTAAATCTAAGACAAGGCAGTTGACACGGAATAAGCCTGGAGCTTCCCTGATATTATGGGTCTGCGTGTGAAGTTGCACACTGTGTCCTGTTGCTATTACAAAGTTAGTGACCAAACTGATGTGCAAGCACGCTGATCTCCTCACACAGTGCAGCAAATTATTATCATGGTTCGCAGTTAGCGAGGCATGATGATGGTCTGCTTTGATTTTGGACTTAGCGCCAAGCCCGACACAAGTGTCTTTGCTAGTTTAAGACAGACGCAGTTGTCAGTGCTGGTCTTGCAGGGAGGTGTGTTCAGGTGCATTCTGGGCGTGCTGGTCTTACAGGGAGGTGTGTTCAGGTGCATTCTGGGCATATTGCTATCTTGAGGCAGTGGGAAGTGATCGCGTCATTGACCAACAAAAACCTGGTCTAAAGGCAATAACGCAGCATTTCATTGTTATTTTAACAGCAAATTAGTAAAATGCTCCTAGGCTCGTGCACAGCGCGCGCACACAATGCTTGTTACACACACAGGGACACACAGCAGCACACACACATGTAAAAGATTACTAATAAAAATATTACGGTGCAAATCCTCCATCATAATAGCAATGCTCCAAGGTCCAAACGCGCCTGGCTTTTAAAGGGAATGGGAGATGATCTCTGATTGGTTTATTGCATGTTACGCCCAAAACACACCTCTGATTAATGAAGACACTAAGTACAACCCTTTTGAACCATGCGCCCGGCACACGGACCATTTTTTCTGCCGTCAAACTAGCCAAAGTGGATTTGGACACGCCCTAAACGCACCTGCCAGGCGCTTCACGTCGTGCGCTTAGATCGTTAAAATAGGGCCCTGTATGTTAGTCCGTGGTGGTTGTGTCCCTCGGGTTGCCGTAGAACAGGGATGTCAAACTCACTAAGGGCCACACTAAAATCACATCAAGGGCCAGACATGTTTAGTTTATTGACATGCTCGTATTTTATCGAAAAAGAGATATATCATTGACTGTATTATTGCATGTCTCCTATACACTACAGGGCTCGACATTAACTTTTCGAGGCACTTGTCCTTTGGACAAGTACATTTACGTTTCACTTGTCCATGCACAAAAGTCACTTGTCCGGGTAAAGATTTATCATTTTATAATTATTACTTTTTTTGTGTTTTGCTAATGCAGAATTCGAACAAAATGTTGAAGGCATCCAAACACTATCAACATTAATAAAATTCAGTTGAAACAGTAGAAACAAACGCGTCCCGTATCGGTAAAATAGACGTAATGAGTGGCACATAACGTAAAGTAACATGGCATTTTATTTAGTTTGAGTTTTAACTTGTCCAGTGGGGCAAGTAAATTTCTCTTCCACTTGCCCTACAAAAAAATCCACTTGTCCCGGACAAGCGGTCAAGCCTTAATGTCGAGCCCTACACTAGTCTTCTCACTTACAGTTTGGTCGACATAAAGCCCTAAAAAAGTCAGCGAAGAAGTTCCTCAGCCATCACAGAATTTAGCAAATCAAGCAAAAACAATGATATCCTTTTGTAAAAGCAGCTACCAAACAGCTGAATATGTATGGGATTATTTTTGTGCCTTTAATTCCAAGCAACACAAAAATCACTACCTCAAGCAAAAAAAAATTGTCATCTCTAAAGTAAAACTCAGAACTTTTGTGAACTACACATTTGTGTAGTCGTAAACTATTTTTAATATATTTTATTTGTTTGATAATATGTCCTTTTGTTTACAGTTGGGTTGCTCTCTCTATCAAACTATTTTAAGGCAACATGATGGAGAAACACAATGGAGAGCAAAAGACTGATCATTGAGAAAGAAGCAGAGGGAACTGTAAACAAAAGGACATAATATCAAACGAATAAAAGACCAATAGTTTACGACTACACAGGTTTTGTGTGCAAGTTTTAAGTTTTACTTTTGAGATGAGAATTTTTTTGCTTGAGTTATTGATTTTTGTTTAAATACTTAAAGAAGAATTTATAGAAGTTTTGCTTGGAATTAAAGGCACAAAAATAATCCCATAAATATGCAAACTCTCTGCTTCTGTGGGGATTTCGGAGCCTCAAAGTCGACAACTCTGCCAAAATTCTGCTTTGAGTGTAGCATAAATGCAGTTAAAAAAAAATAAAAATCCCGTATTTTTGGATTGTGTGCACAACTAGGCGGGTCAAATTTTTTGTCAACCTTAATTGATATGCGAGCCGGATACAAATTTGTGAGGGCCGGATTTGGCCCGCGGGCCTTGAGTTTGACACGTGTAGTAGAAGGTTAAATAAACTAATTTGGGTAATTATGAAGAAACGAACCAATGGAGGAGCCAAATGCAAAAAAAAGGAACTGTACAAAAGTAAAGAGAGACAGAGTGAAGAAATGAAGAGATTGAAGACAGATGAAAGCCTTGAAGGAAGGAAGGAAAGACAAAGAAACATACAGAGCAGAGAAAGTAGAGAAGTACAAATGAAAATAAGGACACAATGAAAGACAGAACAAAAGAGAAAGAACAAGGGGATGAAAATATAGAGGAAGGTAGAATTACCACAACCTATTTCACTGCCTGAATATTCAAACAGTTTGCCGTCTTTTTGGTTTTGGCGCACAACGCAGGCCTTGAGGAGAAAGGGGCGGAAAGGAATGAATTACAATAGAAATATATTTGAATATATTTCTAAGTCGCTAAGAGGGTCTGAGAAGTCAAGGGATGCACCGAATCCAGGATTCGGCTTCGGATTCGGCCGAATGTTGGGCTTTTCGACGGGGTTCGGTTTCTGCTGAACCCTACGCTTGCACTACGCGCGCTACGCTGGTCGACGTAATGACGCCGCCGTTGATTACGGGAAGGTATTTACGTAGGTGGAGCGGTCAATGCAGTAGGCTGTGAGGAAGTGAAAATGGAACTCGTGAGCAGAAAAAGTGTAGTTTGGCAGTACTTTCAGTCAAAAGAAGGCCATTCAAGTCCAGCTACATGTTCAATCTGCAATGCTGATTAGTCTGGTGGTGGCGAGGACCCTAAACTATACACAACATCACCGCTGTTACAACATCTGGTATGAAACATCTGAAAGAATACGAGTTGTGCATGAAGGAATCTACAGACAGCAGCCAGAATGCAGCAACTTCAGGTACGGCAAAGGAAGGACAGTCACTGCTAAAAACTTGTGTTAACCAGACGACGGATTCGGTATTTGGTTTCGGATTCGGCAGAATCTTAACCAGTGGATTCGGTATTCGGCTGAACCCCAAAAATCTGGATTCGGTGCATCGCTAAATCTAGCGAGAAAGTTGTCAAGTTGGCAACACTGTCCACAACATCACTGCTGTATCGCTTCCTGATTTCCCACACCACGGAGCTAAGTCACACAACGTGCGTACATTAATCCCCAGGTTCACTGTGCACCAATTGTTTTGTACTAATTTCATTTTGGTAACGTCTTATGTAATTTATGTTGTTCATGATGATTTTATTACTGGTTAGCTCACCTTCTTTTAGTACTTCTTTTTGTATGTTTAATGTTTTATTACATGCTTTAGCTTCTAATGTTGTAGTATTTCAGATGGTATTGTGCTAACATTTTACATGTTCCCAAATGAATTTGTGTTTAATCAAAGTACCACACAGCAAACCTGTGACTGTGTAATATTGCAATATAGGAATATGTACACATTGCCGGGGAAAGGAAGAAGGAAAACAGGACAGCTGGGCCTCAATCTCTGTCTCTGTATGTCCAATGTCATCATGTTTGTTCCTTTAGGTTTACATTTCTCTCTGTCTCTCTCTCTCTCTGTCTCTCTCTCTCTTTCTCTCTCTCACACATTTTCTCTCCAGCACCCTTATTTCTCACCACTCCCTCTTCATCTCCACAGTGACGCAACGCTACCATGACGACTAAACCGGAACGAGGGAGATTGATAAATTAGCTCTTACAGCGAGCACACATGTGGAACACCCAGGAGCCCGCACACACGCATGCACGCGCTCACACACACACACACACACACACATACACACACACACACACACACACAGGCATTAACACACATTTCAACACCAAGTAGTACGCACGTACACCCACCCACCCACACACACACACACACACACACCCAGACACACGCACACACGCGCACACACACACACACACACACACACACACACGCAGACATACCCAGACACACGCGCGCGCACACACACACACACACACACACACACACACACACACACACTTCCCACCCTTCCATGTTTTCTTTTCTCCATCCTCTCTCTGTCTTGCTCCCTCCATCAGATTGTTTTCCCCTTGCACAGTCACACACACCCACCCACACACACACACACACACACACACACACACACACACACACACACACACACACACACACCCGCACGCACGAGTGCACACACACACACACACACACACACACACACACTAACCTGGCGAGGAACAGGCAGCTATTAGGTTATATAACCTTTTGACAGTTCCCAGCTGGCCAGTAACTTAGGATGAAGTGCTGGATCCTTCTCTATTCACATAAACTACACACACACACACACACACACACACACACACATACTGTATACATACACACTCTCACAGAATTACAAACACACACGCACGTAGTCCTGAAAGTACATTTTACAAATAGCAGGAACAACAGAATAGCAACGCTGTAGTATTTCAAACTACA
This sequence comes from Sander lucioperca, assembly GCF_008315115.2. Classification (NCBI taxonomy): domain Eukaryota; kingdom Metazoa; phylum Chordata; class Actinopteri; order Perciformes; family Percidae; genus Sander; species Sander lucioperca. The sequence goes on from NC_050187.1 coordinate 5,158,829, forward strand.
GAAGAAAAAGTAATGCATGAATGTTTCACTCAGAAATCTTGAGTTCTTCCATTAACCGTCCACCTGACGACCATTTCTTATCACGCAGTACTGCGACTTTCTGATGAATGGAGGTACACATGGTGTACTTGTAAGTGTTGAGCATAAAAGGCTCATTTCCTGCTCAAACAGGCTGCAAAGTGGAGGAACAAATGTGCAGCTGTCTGAGGTAGAATACGTGCCCTTTAGTCAGAAAAGCTGCAGGACACAACTCTGTCTCCGAGAAATTACACCTGCATGCTATTAATATGAAACAGAAAATACTTTTAAAAGAAACACAATGCCACCCGATTATGTTTTCTTATAAATGTAATTGACGTCATTGTCGTTTTTTTTTTTTTTTAATTTTAAGGTATTTTACTGTAAATAGACAGTTTCTTACCATAGTATTTTAATTTACAGTAACATACTGGCTACAGTGTAATTTCTGCTTTTTCCTCTATTTTCCCAAGATGCACTGGTATTAACAGTAAATACCTGTAATCTGTAACATTCACAGATAGTGCTGTAATACTATTTTTTTCTCCCAGAATGCACTGCCATTTACAGTATGATCCTGTATAACATTAAAACAGTAAGATACTGTGAGATTTTAGCTGTAAATATACATCAATACAATACGTTTACAGTGTATGACTGCAGACAATCTTATAAAACTACAGCGTTGCTAGTATATCATTTAAAGCATAAAGTGTCCACTTGTACTGTGAAACGCCTTTTACAATATTGTAATAAATAAATAGTAAAGAGCTTTTTTTTCTTCTTTTTTTTTAACGTATTTGTTATGTAAGAGTATGTGGGTGTGAAATCAGCCGCCCTGTTTCGGGGAAATGTTTCATTTTGAAACCTTGCCTGTTTTATTTCACATTCGGTGCTGAAAGAAGACGCATTTAGTTTGAGATATATGTGTTCAGTGTGCAGATTTATGGCCTAAAAACACACATTATAGTATCTCGTTCTCCTCTGTGGTTTAAAATAGAGGAGTGTTATGGTGTGTGAGACGGGGAGGGAGGGGGAGTAAAAGAGAAAACTTTGTATGTGTGTGTGTACGTGTGTGTGTGTGTGTGTGTGTGTGTGTGTGTGTGTCCAACATCCCAAAACTCTCCCTGCCAACAGCTCCAACCAGAAACTGTGAAACCACCTGAGAACAAAATACTAATGTGCATATTATTATTTTTTTTTTTTTCAACCTTAACCCTATTTTTCTATGTTTTTGTGTGTAAGTGACTGCAACAATCTTTGAAATTGGTCCAGTATTAAGCGAGAACGCTACCACAGACCTGGCTGCAATGTAACCCTATCGGTGAAATGTGCATTGTCACTTTGCGTCCACTAAAAGTGTTTTATTTTGCCGCTGACAGACTATTCTAAATGTCTGACAACATTATGGAAAAGATCCCTACAGATATTAACCTTTAAAACCTCTTTGAGACCTTTCTGTTTAACCAGAAACAGCTCTGAAGTCGCTAGCTCTAAACTCACCAGACTCCATTTAAAAAAGGAATACTTTCAGCATGTATAGAGCCAGCATTTTTTCACATGTAAATCGGTAAACCATGTGTTTATTTCAACCAAAACTAGAGTTGTGATGAAGGCTGAGTCCTTTGCAGCGGCCCAGGCTTGAATCCGACCTGCGGCTCTTTGCTGTGTGTCATCCACTCTCTCTCTCTCCCCATTTTCCTTACTATCCACTGTCACTATCTAATAAAGGGAAAAGCCCAAAACAATTATCTTTATTTTTTTTTTTATTTTAATGTCTGGAAGAGCTTAATAATAGAATTGTCAAATCATATTTTAGTTGCTTTTTGTAAATATACTGTATATAAATGTGAGTGATTGTGTTAAATGTGTTGTCTCGTATCGATGGCATTGATGGATTCAATCGAATGAATATGCATCTTGCACACTACTTTGCACTAATACTTTTTGCACCTTACATCCCACTCCATGTGTACTTGTCTTGATATTATGTCTTCTTTATATATTTGTATGTTTGTATATTATGTTGACATGTGCCTATATGTATATTGTTGTCTCTATTGTACAGTATGTGTCTATATTACTATTTGTCTACTGAATGTTTACTACTACATGTCTATTTGTTGAATGTATAGAGAGTTAACAGCTACCAAAGTCAAATTCCTTGTGTATGTAAGTATAGTTGGCCAATAAAGCTGATTCTGATTCTGATCAAAATCTTATCGTGGCAGACTTTGTGCTATCAGTAAATATTGTATCGTCAATATAACGTGTGATTTACAACCACTGCTCCCTTGACAGATGGGTTAAAGTGCAGAGAACGAATTTGGCTACATGTATGTGTATGTGACAACAAATGTACCTTTCTTCCTTTAAAGTGGCCATATTATGCTCATTTTCAGGTTCATAATTGTAATTTGAGGTTGTACCAGAATAGGTTTACATGGTTTAATTTTCAAAAAACACCATATTTTTGTTGTACTGCACATTGCTGCAGCTCCTCTTTTCACCCTGTGTTCAGGTCTCTGTTTTAGCTACAGAGTGAGACCTCTCACTGCTGTAACATCTTTGTTGGCAGTCGCACATGCTCAGTAGCTAGGTAAGATCACATGCTCAGTAGCTAGGTAAGATCACATGCTCAGTAGCTAGGTAAGGACTACATGAGCTAGCTGTTTCTGCAACTTCCTGTACAAGGCAGGATTAGCCGGGAGACTTCTTCTAAACGAGGGTGCACTTCCAACTTTGTGTGGAATACCTGCAGAACAGGGACATGGAAGTAGTTCTATACAACTTATTTTGTAAATTAGGATGAATTTGTGTGTGTTGTAGCAGTGTTATGCCATTGAGAACGAGCTGGCATGCTAACGGTTAGCCCCCTCATCTCGGCTAGTAACGTAGAAAGCTGTGCAGATTTTGAATAGCTCACCCGGAGACTGAAGGCAGGACACATTCAGAAACCGTATCTCACTCTAAACAGCATGGATGTTTTTTTCAAAATTTGCATGTGTGTGGAAGCACCAGAGACACAAAATAACACCCCAAATCCCAGAAAAAGTGATTTTTTTCATAATATGGGCACTTTAAAACGTAAAAAAACCTGCCAAAAACATTAAAAGAACAGCGCCAAAAAAAAGTCAGAAAAAGTGTTGATTTTCAGTTTTCAACCGGCAAGTGCATAGTTGAATGGAAGACAACACAAGGGTTAAGTAACACATACAGTTTGACACTATTATTATATTTAATCTCTGCAATTGATCCGCTACATGACACAGAACTGGATTTAAATCAGCAAAGTATCCCTTTAACTAAGAATATACCACCCAAGGTCCCCTAAAAATGTACATTACATGCAATACACACTCTCCGTGTTTTGTTTCTTGTATAAAGGATACAGTCCCGACCAACTGGAACTCTGAATAGTTGTCGCACTTCCAACTGCTGAACCAATGGCAGCGCGAGTCCTTCATGTAGGTGAACATGCCTGTAGAAAAAAAAATGGTTAAGATTAGGTTTGGCACATTTCTGGTGGTTGATGAATCAATGAAGCGTGGAGAAATGAGAGAGTGATGGATTGACAAGTGAAGGGGAAACAAAAGGAAGAGAAGGAAGATGGGTAAAAAGGAAAAAAAGACGGAAGAAGCAACAACGATTGAGGAAGGATAGATAGAAAATAGTAGAAGGATAAATATGCTAAATTGGTTAATTAGGAACAAATAAACCAATGGAGGCGTTAAATGCAAAAAAGGAACTGCAAAACTATAAAAGTAAAGAGACAGAGTGAAGAAAGACTAACTCTTAGCTTAAAAAACAATGAAAAAACAGTAGTTGAGAATAAAATATACAGCCAGCATACATACATGGTATAGATGAAAAATATAGAATATATATAAATACCAGGTGCCTTTGTCGTTCTTACTGGCACTAAAAGTCTCCTTTAGTGCTTTAAGTAAACGCGCTTGGTCGGGACTATTGTCGTCCCTTTTGACGCAGTTATGTTAAGGAAAAGGTCGTGGGTGGGCGTACGGTTCTGTGACACACGGGAAGAACGGGACGGTTGGGTTTAGGAAAGGGTCGTGGGTGGGCGTACGGTTCTGTGACACGTGAGAGGAAAGAAAGAAACGACTATAGCAAGCGTGACAAGCGGGACGTGAACCCCGCTCTCCTGGGTGAAAGTCCTGTGTTTGACCCATCCACCCCCCCCCAATCAACCTCGTTATGCAGAAATTCGCCCTTACATACTACTCGCTAAATCCTATCTAACTGCTGCTCTCCCCGGTGCGTTACACAAACACGCTGAAAGACGCCTTTTTCATCGCATTAGACGCTGACAGCCACTGTCCAAACATCCTTATTTTACGAGTTCGGAATGAGAACGGGTTGGATGTCCATAAAACTCAAAGAAGTTTACTTTAGGTAATCAATTCAGTACACAGAAAATCAAACTGCCAGTTTGGGATTGTGGTTCACAGGTTCTTAGTGAGCTAATATGTATATACTAAAGTAGGCCAAAGTTTAGCCAGCTACATTGCTACATTGGTAGCTTCTAGCAAAAAGTCAGGCCCTGTTAGGCACTGCTAGGCACCGTTAGGCGAGGTCACTAGTGGTGCGTCTCAGCATAGCCATCTAGTGGTAGGGGGTTTGAATACAACATAAACGTGAACCACTGTCTTACATGAACATTTTTGCTGGTAAACTAAAAAAAACAAAAAAACGATATTGCGTTTTTGAAAATATTGCAAAATAAAATATCGCGATACTCAAGTGTATCAATTTTTTCTTACACAACCTACAGATTACTACCAGAGACACCTTTGCACATTCAATACAGTATTATAAAAAATATAAATGATTGGTGCTTTAAAGATAGAAGTGCTCACAAGAAGAATTACTCCAAAAATTGAAACTGATTATAAAAAAAACCCACATTTAAACATATTACATTGTGACTGGCGGAACATAACTGTCACTGCTTTTTAACTGTTAATGAAGTCTCCTCTTCACTGTCAGTCTGTACGGTACCAACGCACGCACACACACACACACACACACACACACACACGAGTGTCGCGCGATAAAGGACGATGAGAAGCAGGAAGGTAAGTCGAATAAACCCGACAGAATCGTTTTCCAGCACCGACTGAGAGAAACAGCAGCAGTCTGTTCTGAGCGGAGACACACATCTGGAGCGCTCACATCTCTGAACACCAGAAACTGACACCGCTTCACGCATAAAAGAGCCTGTGTGTGTGTGTGTGTGTGTGTGTGTGTGTGTGTGTGTGTGTGTGTGTGTGTGTGTGTGCGAGGCAGAGCTGGGGCTTTCCCTGCGCTGCTAATGAGGGGAACACAGCTTTCATTGAGTGTGCACCAAAAACACAGACGACCGCGGAAAGATGGAAAGACGATGGAAAGATGATGGAAAGAACAACTCGGCCAGAGGAGAGAGAGAGAGAGAGAAACAGAGAGAGAGACACAGATAGAAAGTAAGAGGGAGAGAGAGCGAGAGAGAGGAGAGGCAGATGTAGACAAACGTTTCCATTCAAGTATTTTCTATGTTAATTCCTAGGTACTGAAGGAGAAACTGAAAATCTTGGGAGAAAATTCTGTATCAATATTATGAAAAAGGTTTTTATCCGCACATGACGGGAGAATGCGTCTCGTGGTTAAAGGAAATATTGGAACAACAGTGATGGAAACGTGAATAAAAGAGAGCCTGTGAAAGGTTTTAATCACATTTCACATCGATTCAATTTGGATTCAAAATGTCAACATTAGTTTGTGCCTCAGATTGTTGCTAAACGAGGAGAATGACAGCATCAGTCGTTTCAGCAAGTGCCCCAAAAAGACACCTGTAGGAAATCAACACATCCACGCGTCCGTGTGATATCGTACGAAAACTTCGGAACAACAATTTGAACGATATCGTACGAAAATGATGGCCTCTGCCGCTGGTCATGTGACGAAGTTTCACAATACAGTTGAGTTTAGTCGACTAAAGGTGACCGTATTCATATTATTGGCAGTCGTTATTTAAAAAATACAACAAAAAACAGACTTAAACTATGGACCTATGGCAGTGAGGGGGGGGGGGGGTCTTTCGAACTGACCGGGTTCGCATGATATTGTACGAAAAGTTATGCATACTAAAACCTTTGATATACAAAAACTAGGAGACCGACAGCTGGTCACGTGACATCGGCTACAGAGCTCCGTGCTACAGAGCGGCAGTTGCTAGCTGTTTGAGCCGCTACAGAGCTTCGTGCCGCCGGCTATAGTGCTCCGCATGGTGCTCCGTACGGTGCTCCATCAGGTCAGCGGTAGTTGGTGGTTCAGTTACCCCTGAATAGGTGACTGTGCGACGGGTACAGTGCACTGCGAGCTGGTGGTCATTTCGGCGGATATTATGGTTAAGTTTAGGCAAGAAAAAGTGAGTGAGTTTTGACACCAAACTGAATAGTGAAGTTTAGGAAAAGATCGTGGTTTGTATTAAAACACTCCCAAGAAACACGTATTTCCTGGGTGAAAGTCTTTTGTTTTCCCCCGGGAAGCGAACTCCTAGCCTGGTCCTACCAGACTCTGGTCCATTAGCCTGGTCCTACCAGACTCTGGTCCATTAGCCTGGTCCTACCAGACTCTGGTCCATTAGCCTGGTCCTACCAGACTCTGGTACTCTAGCCTGGTCCTACCAGACTCTGGTCCATTAGCCTGGTTCTACCAGACTCTGGTACATTAGCCTGGTCCTACCAGACTCTGGTACATTAGCCTGGTTCTACCAGATTATGGCAGATCCAGAGCCACTCTGGATCTTCCATAACCAATCGCAAACGTTTGGTCGTGACGTATGTGCAACAAGAGGGGAGACCGACAACTATCGGCTTATATTTTATTTAGCATTAGCATCACTAGCGTTAGCCTTAGCCAACTCCTTCACCACTAACGGAGCGAGCTGGAACCCCGTGGGGAGGAGGGCCACAACATCATGGCCACCAACAAAACTCAGCAAAGATTGTTCTTGCTCAGCTTTAACTTCTGGATATTCGGCAGCGTTGCTGCCACAACGGACCGAATGGCTTCGCTCACATCTTTCTAGCGCACGGCCTCAACGTCATCGTTCTCAGCCACTTCCTCTGTTCACTGATTGGACCGCCAAATATTTGGCCGGACAAAACCCAAGAATATACCGCAAACCTAGACGTAGCACTGAAGGGAAATGAAAATTGAGCGGACGTACGTAGGAGGGCGGAGCCAGGCTCGCGAACTCCGGTCCCTGGCTTGAAAGTCCTTTGTGTTAACATCATCCCCATCACCCTCGACCTCCTCCCTACGGGGCCAGCCCGCGTTCTTATACAGCAGCAGTCAATGTGGTGCAAACATAGGGCTGGGCGATATGGAGAAAATCAGATATCGCGATAATCTTGTCCTAATACCTCAATGTCGATATTGTGGCGATATTATAGGGTTGACAATTGGTGCTTTAACAAAATATCTTCACAATGAGATTTTAGATAAATAATCTTCAGTAATGTAGATATAATGACTAGAGGTCGACCGATATGGGTTTTCTCTGGCCGATGCCGATGCCGATCTTTAGAAATCAGGGTCAGCCGATGGCCGATTAATGCTGCCGATTTATTTTGGCCGATATGTGCTTGTTTTTAAACCTCTATTTGAAAGATAAAATGTAACACTAATATACACAGAATTTCTCAACAAAAACATTTATTGAACACTTCACCAATCTACACTTGTATACTTCCAATTAAAAATGTATAATGTAAAAACATAACTGTATATTGTATAAATAATGTATGAAAAATGTATTAAATAAACGAAACAGATAAGAAGAAAATAAACTTTGTCAAATAAACTTTTAAATGAAAAAAAATAAAGTTTAGTGCACTTAGCAGCATTTATTAAACTTCTGAGAATACAAATCTGCAAGCTTCATAGAAAGTGACATGTTATTATTAATCTCAACACTATTTCCTCCTAACTCCTGTTGAATCACATATGACTAGGGCTATCTAAAGTCAGTTCTTTTTCACCTTGTTTGTTAGATCATTGTTCATTTGTTTGTGTGTTTTGGGGATACTACTGTTACATGTCCTGTTGACCTCATTAGGATCTTATCTGAGCACATTTCTGTCATTCAAGCAACTCTTAGTTGTAATTTAAAACTCGTCCAGCCAATTTAATAAAATTAAGGGTTTTATTCATGCTCAAGTCCATAGATGCAGTTAATGGATACAGGCACGGAGAACTGAAGGCTCTGTTAGTAACGATTAGCTCCGTTAGCGGTTAGCTCCGTTAGCGGTTAGCTCCAGTTAGCTCCGTTATAGGAGTGGATGAGACTGCCATGGACAGGGGTAACAACCAGACTCTGATAAATGACATTCGGGGAGCTTCCACAGCGGTGTGGCCGCGGTGTTTTGTACGGTTTTATTAGTACAGTTAATCCCAAGGTAAGAACACCAGCAACACGCTACTACTAACGGTAGTGTCTGAGCCTTTATTGGCTGCGCGAGACACACGGCAAGACTTCACAAGGGGAGGCAGCTGGTCTGGGCGCACTGTAAAAAATGTCGCCTATTCATGTTTTTAACACTAGGCTGCCCGCAGATGCGCCTGCCTATTAATCGGCTTGATATACTGGGATATTGGCCGATGCCGATTATATTAAAAAATGCCAAAAATCGGCCGATTAATCGGCCGGCCGATAAATCGGTCGACCTCTAATAATGACTAAGTGGGAAAAGATAAAAATAACAGAAGAGCTAGAACAGTCTGTTAACAGAAAATGACATCACTTTACTGTAATGCAGCCTATAAAACCAGGAAAAGACACCACTTAAGCCATTTATGATATTACGATATCCAAAATCTAAGACGATATCTAGTCTCATATCACGATATCAATATAATATCGATATATTGCCCAGCCCTATGCAAACAGCTAAAAAACGTGTGCTTATCTTTTCGTAGCTTTTTGAATGGTTCATGAGAACAGGCTGCAACCTATTATGCACCATGTTCATTAAACTTATTTTCACTTTTAAATGAAGTCTCTCCTGGCTGAAATATATGACATGATTTCTTGGAACTATCGGTTGCTGAACATGTGGATCCATGGAGAAGAAGTGGATTGTGCTGCAGGAGCGGTTTAGAGGCTTCCATGGAAGTCTAAGGATCTCTCAGCGCCACTTCTCAACACTACAGGGAGAGAATTTGATACTAAAAAAAAGAAACATTTTTGGTGGACGGTTTCTTTAAAATGGCCGAATTGTTGAGGCTTAAGGTTTTTTTTTAAAAGGATGAAAGAAGAAGAGAGGAAGCGGAAGAGACACAGGCACAAGGGCGCACGGCAAAGTGGCAGAGACATGGAGATAATTAGAGTCAGGCAGGAGCATAAACTGAAAAGAGAAACAGACAGAGAGAAGAGGACAGTCATAACAAGAGCTGCTCCAGTCTGAAATAAGAGTTTGTTGCTGAGGATCCAAAAGCAAAACCGACCACTTTTCTCAGCCATCTGACACTCATTTACCGACCTGAAAACTCACACAGCTCGTCCACTGAGACCTCTGTGTAATAAAAATGTACTTTCCATTTTGATCCAATAAAAACCAGATTTTCTTTCCACTTGTTTCCAATAAAGTATGGCTTCACTTCCCATTGATATTGCATCAAGCTAGATTTCCCTCCAGATTCTCAACGTTATCTGTGGTTCTCTGTTCTCCTTTTTACTTTATTCACACTTGATTGATGCTCTTTTCACGGACATACTTTATATGTTTGATGTCAGCTGAAGGCCCTCTGAGCTACACTGCAGACATGGCAAACGCTTACCTACATCCCAGACTTTGGCCCCGTTTAGACCTGGTATTAACAAACGTCTTGGGTGATCCGATCACAAGTGCACAGCTCTAAGGGCCCTAGTTTAACGATCTAAGCGCACGGCGTGAAGCGCCTGGCGCAGGTGCACTTTTGCTGGTTTGACAGCGGAAAAAAGGGTCCGTGTGCCGGGCGCATGGTTCAAAAGAGTTGTACTTAGTGTCTTCATTAATCAGAGGTGTGTTTTGGGCGTAACATGCAATCAACCAATCAGAGTGTCATCTTCCATTCCCTTTAAACTCGCTGTCTGTCAGCTGCTCATTGTTTGCCTTCTTCTAAAATATAAGAAACACTAAGGCAGAACCAGAAAACCCAATACTTTTAAAATTTGGTGTCGCTCCATTATTTCTGAGACCAGAAGTGTCGGCGAGTTTCGGATTTTCTGTACAATAAACAAGTTCCGGTCGCGTGACGTGTGTTTACAGTGTTTAGTGCGATTGACAAAGTGCAGTGTGAACGCATACCGAGCCAAATGAAAAATGCAACAATGTTGTAACATCCCCCCCCAAACTACTGTGTAGGTCTGAAAGCGCCCGTTGACTTCTGCGAACTGGAAGCGTGTCTCACCGTAGTCTGTGTGGAAGATCTGTCGGACCAGCAGCAGGAACCACTCCTTGGTCAGGCCGCCCATGTCCAGCCCCGCCTCCCCGACAAACGTCACCCGCAGCTTCTTCTTCAGGTCGCACCGCTTCCTTGTCAACTACAGAGGGAGGAAGAGGACGAATACATTAGCCTGGTCCTACCAGACTCTGGTACATTTCATTTGTACAGAGAGTCTGGCCACTCTCCATTGACAAGTGTTAACGTCCTTGAAGGCGGGTACTCTGTTGAAGTTTAAAACTATTGGATCTGCCCAGAGCCACTCTGGATCTGCCATAACTAATCGCTTACATTTGGTCGTGACGTCGGCGTAGCATCGCTAGCGTTAGCCTTAGCCAACTCCTTCACTACTAACGGAGCGAGCTGTAAAATCAAACTTTTCCCGAACCCCGTGGGGAGGAGGACCACAACATCATGGCCACCAACAAGATTGTTCTTGCTCAGGCTTTAACTTCTGGATATTCGGCAGCGTTGCCACAACGGACCGAATGTCTATGTTGTGCTGCAAACAGTTTTGAAACCAATATTTTAAATACATTTTAACTATAACTTATAATAAAAACTGATGTTTCATTAAACCTTCAAACATAAGTATAAAACTGTTATCATGTATTCCTTAGTCTCGCATTGCCAGACCTTCCTCCACAGCGCTGCGGAGGAAGGTCTGGCTAGTTCACAAAGCATTCCGGGATGGGAGAAAATGTGCTCTGGTTTATTGGCATTTCTTTTAACCAATCACAATTGTCTTGGGCGGTGCGTAGAGCCGGACAGAGCCACGGTGCCTCTGCAAAATAGTCTCAGGACGGAACTTGTTTTGGTGGAACATGTGTACGTTCAAAAGTTGTTTTAGCAGTTAACCATAGTCCTCAGTAATCCACCGGAGTTTAGAACGCCAACACAAAGAAAGAGGAAGGTAACGGACATCCGGCCTAAAAGAGTGATATCTGGGGCGCCTGGTTAGCTCATCTGGTAGAGTGACATCTGGCAGAATTTCCGGCAGCAACTGAGCAATCCCGGAAGTGGAACGTCGTGGATATAGATTATGTATTCCTAAACTTCTGCAGACCAAATAACTTCACAAAGACAGACACGTGGATAATCTTAAAACTGAATGAATCAGACTTCAAACCGTTATCACCACTTGGACTTGGATTTTGGGTTCACATGAGATTTACAGTTTAGGTCAGACTAAGCGTCTGAGGTTGAGACATGAATGTAGAACATTAAAGGCTTATCCATCATAAATGGTCCTGTATTTTCACGCCCTCTTTGTGTTGCCAGACCACAAATGTGCCTGTTTTTTTTTGTTTTTTTTCTCTCATTACAAAAAACATTTCAAAAAAATATATTTCTTTCCACCAAAGACATTTGTCTGCGTCTGTGAGAATTCCTTCCTTCTTCATTATCTTTGCTTAATGCATTCAGTGGAGGATGCCCGTAACACACTACTTACAGGCAAAAACATGCAGATATGTCAATTAAACGGAAAATTATAGTTTTTTTTGTTTGTTTGGCACTGGACCAGCAGATTGGTTTGGAGGCCTCAAACATATTACAGCAAAACAACCACTGCTCTACGTTATCTCACAGCTCAAGGTATTCATAAGATACATGCAAAGTGTCTGTGATCACAGAGGTCCGTACAGTAAAGCAGCCGAGTGTCAAACAAGCTGTTTAGTTGCTCCAGCTTCCTGTCGGGAGGCGAGTTTGAAATGGAAAAGAAAAACATATAACGTTTGTAGAAGTATAAAACCAATCATCATGCAAACAGTCTTAACTATGGTTCCCCTAGAGAGACAGATTTAATTCCCAAGTGTTGTCATATTTAAAATAATGAATTCTCTGCGGAGAAAACACGATTCTTCTCAAAGTTTTCTCAAACGTGTTCCTTGTGTGTGTGTGTGTGTGTGTGTGTGTGCGTGCGTACCAACCTCATCCAGTGAGTCGCTGAGGAGTTGTGCTCGTCGTACTTTAATGTTGAGGAACAGAAGGTTCATATCCACTCTCTGCCTGCGAGAAACCTTACTGACCAGGCTTTGCTGTGAAACACACACACACACACGCACACACACACACACACACACACACACACACACAATTAAACTGTGTGGACATGTAGACATTTGTTGCTTGCGTACAGTACATCCTTGCATGTTCTGCCTGCTTTCCAGTTTGCATGTGTCGGTGTTACTGTACTTCTATCTTTGTGAGGACCTCGTGAATAAAGAACACCTGAAAAGTGAGGTCACTTCTTCAAAAGGCAGCTCAACAGTTCAGGCTGGGATTTGATTTAGGTTAGTGTAAGTGTTTGGTTCTTGCATGTGTTATTTAGATAATGTTCCTCACAAGTAAAGAAGTATAAAAAAAAAAGTTTGCGTGTGTGTGTGTGTGTGTGTGTGTGTGTGTGTGTGTATGTGTGTGTCTCTCTCTCACCCGGGCCTGACTGATCATCTGTTGCTCGGAGTCTTTCTGGATGATGGCTTTCTTCACCACCGTCGAAAGGATGAAGGGGAACTGACAGAAGGAAAACCTGAGCAAGGACAAGAAGAAACATGAAGAGTTAGTAACCTTGAAAACGTATTTCTAAATCAGTTTGCCACCACCAGTTGAATACATATAAAAACACTTCATTCTTGACCAACTATCCAACAATCATTCTTGGTTATTTTTTAAATCGCAAAGCTCTGAAATGAACACCCTCCGAGCGTGAAAAGAACAGAATTCCCCCACTGCACCAGCCAGGGACATTTGAACTGTAAACTCTGGATCCGTTCCCTTTATCGGACGCCAACGAGCCGTGACGCAGCGTGAAACAGACTTCACGGCTTCTCAAAGTGTTTTCCACCATTCTGGATAAACTGCAGCTGTGGGAACGTCACTTTGTCTCTACACAGGCGGAGACACTCGAGTCTGGCTTCCAGGAAGCTTCAGAAAGAGCTAACAGTGCTCTTAGTCATGGGTAAGTGAGTAAAGCTGATGTGTTGTCACGTCTGTTAGCATTTCTGGTCCTTATTACCAGGCGAGGAAGAGCCACTTTCCCTGGGAAAAGTCAGTACTCAGCGTCTGTTCCACTGCTCCTTCATTTAAAGGAACACGCCGACTTATTGGGACTTTAGCTTATTCAGCGTATCCCCCAGAGTTAGATAAGTCCATACATACCCTTCTCATCTTCGTGCGTGTCGTAACTCTGTCTGACGCACCCACTGCTAGCCTAGCCTAGCTTAGCCCAGATCCTGGAGATAACTGGCTCCATCTAGCCTACTGCTCCCAATAAGTGACAAAATAACGCCAACATTTTCCTATTTACATGTTGTGATTTGTATAGTCACAGTGTGTACAAATAACAAGGTCACATGAGACACAGCCATCTTCTAACCGTATACATACTGGGAACTATATTCTCAGAAAGGCGAAGCACTGCTACTTCTGCTACTTGGGCGGAGGGATTTGCTCGCAGCACCTGAGAAGCCCCGTGGTGAAGAGCAGAGAGTTCACTCAGAGTTAGAGTAATATCACTCTGCCCAACTTGCAGTGCTTCGCCTTCTGAGAATATGTGTCTTTGTGTGTGTGTGTGTGTGTGTGTCTGTATGTGTGTGTGTGTGTGTGTGTGTGTGTGTGTGTGTGTGTGTATGTGTGTGTGTGTGTGTGTGTGTGTGTGTGTGTGTGTGCGCGCGCAATTTATCCATTGCCAACTTGGTGTTTTAAACGGGACGTAACATTTTTTTGACAACAAGGTGGAGCTGGGGAGGATGACGCAGCAAAGCCAGTGTTGTCTTGTACCTTAAATTACTAGCTAATGCTAGCTTGGTTGGCAGTATGTATACGGTTAGAAGATGGCTGTGTCTCATGTGACCTTGTTATTTGTACATGCTGTGACTATACAAATCACAACATGTAAATAGGAACA